>NC_134483.1:225749240-226044240 GCF_040206685.1 Ascaphus truei | reverse complement strand
ATCAGGAGCAGTTGGAGACACGCTGAGAGATTGATTCCTCACAACGGAGCCAAGGCAGTGTATCATCAGAATTCAGAGACAAAATCTCGCAAGAGCCGGGCCTCGTGATGCGGAAGTAACCGCACGAGCGAACAGTGCTGGTATCCGGCGTTCTCCGAAACCGAGTGTGAGAGACTCGCTTTTACTCTCAACTGCTTGTATTCAATTCACAGCATGTGAGTTTAATACCTATTTTTTGTTTTTAGTTATATTTTATTAAAAATTTTTTAGACTATCCCTGTTCTTCCTTTTTATTCCCTACCTATTCCTTCTGTGAGACCTATCCATCTGCAAGGTATTATCTGGTAGCAGATGCATCGTGATTGCTGTTGGAGCATCGTTTAAACCAATGATCCTGAGGACACAAAGACCACAGAGAGAGACAGACCAACGTTGGAAGCAGAGTTCCTGAATCCCAGAGTGGATTAAAGGCTGATTTTTCCTGTACTAAGTGTAAGTGCATACCTTACCATTTAACACTTGAATTGCTCAGATATACTGCCCTATGATGTTTTTCTCTCTTCCTCTCTCCCTGCATATGTGCGCCTAGGTCGTTCTTTTCTATACAAATTACTGGCGGCAAGTGTGGAGCCGTGGACCTAAGTGGCAGCATTTTTTGTAGGGTTAGTTGATTGTAAGGGTTAATACCTCTCGTTTTGACTGATTTGGCCAGGTGTGGTTTTGAGTATTACTGCATTAACAAATTGTTGAGATTAGAGCTGATTGTATCTTGTTTTTTATATATATATATATATATATATATATATATATATATATATATATACACATATACACATATACACATGCATAACCCCAAATACAAATAAATGGTTCAGAATTACATAAACATGTATAAATCAAAACATGAAATCTGAATCTCAACATCAGCACATTGCAATAAAATTAATCCAGCAGCATATTTGATCTTCACATTAAAACACCAGCACTCTTAAAAATATATGATAGCTCCTCTCCCAACACACCAGCACCTAGACAAATATATATCAAATCTCAAACTTTGAGTGTATACATGATGCAATTAATCTGTGCATCATGTAACACTATGCAAAATCAATTTCAAAATAAAATACACTATGAACAATGTCCCCTAACCCCCAATGCATCCACAAAATCAAATAGAAACTAAGCAACATAAATACATTTACCATCAATCAATTAATCAATTTCCTAAACCAATTACAATACAATCCAAATCAATTATACAATTCACTATTCAATTCCTAAAGCCAAACCATTGGCAAAAAAAATTCTAATTCAAAGTAACCATCATTCAAATCTAACTACCAGAAAGGAACCATTAAAAACTGCATGTAACTAAATAAAAATTACATTACACACACCAATGTATAAATAAAGCTGCTAAATACATTTTAAATACATGAAAAGAACATAAACATTAGCAAAACAATTATTTATTATCCCTGTATGTCTATCCATATAGATATACATAACATACAAGGGCAATAAAAGAGCATAAAAAACAATGGATTTACATCCAAAATCACATACAATACACCCATTCAGTGTCCCTGAATGTATGTATATCCCTAGGGACATAGATCAATTCAGGGGCATAAAATGTAAAAAAAAAAAATACACTTAAAAAAAAAACTAAAAAAAACTGTAAACCTTAAAATAATAGACACTTCTTTTGTTTACTTACCATTAGATGGCCCACTCACCGAAATCCAGGGGAACCGGAAGATCTCGAACCAATCCACACGTAACCATAAAAAAAAAAAAAAAAAAACATTACAATCCGCGTCTGTGTCTTCTTTCTTCTTTTTGTAATCCTTTCCGTAAGTCTTGGGGTCTTCTTATCTTCTTTGGGGTCTTCTCAGTCTTCTCCATCTTCTTCCGTCTTCTTCTCCCACGCCCTTCTTCTCTTCTTAGGAGGGCAGGTTTTCCCTCCTCGCCGTCTGGCTTCAAAATTAGACGACATAGGCTTTTTTAGGCCTATGACGTCACATTTTCGTGAAATGGTTCCCACGGCCCTGATTGGGCCGTTAAAACCATGTGATTTGGGGGGGGGGCGGGGGAATGATGACGTCATTTAAAGGCAATGACGCCAGACAATCAGAATGGCTGAGTTTCATTTGCCTTTAAGATTATGTCATGAAAAGAAAGATGTCCGCCCTCAGATGGTACGGTAGCCAATCAGAGCGTGGGAACACCATCCCAACTCTGATTGGCTGAAGCAAAGCCTCCGTCACATGGTCTACTAGAGCCAATCAGAGTTGGGATTTCGTTCCCATGCTCTGATTGGCTACCGTACCATGTGTCGCCGGCCATCTTTGTTTTGATGACGTCATCTAAAAGGCAATTGAAGCTCAGCCATTCTCATTGGCTGGCGTCAATGCCTTTAAAAGACGTCATCATTCCTCCCCCCCCCCCCCCCCCCCAAATCACATGATTTTCACGGCCCACTTAGGGCCGTGGGAACCATTTGACCAAAATGTGACATCATAGGCCTATAAAAGCCTTATCGTCTCATTTTGAAGCCAGACGTAGAGGAGGAAAGACCTCCCCTCCTAAGAAGAGAAGAAGGGCATGGCATAAGAAGATGGAAGCAGACGGAAGAAGACGGAGAAGACCCCAAAGAAGAAAAGAAGACCCCAAGACTGAGGCAAAGGATTATAAATACAAGAAAGAAAACACAGGTGGATTGTAAGGGTTTATTATGTTATGGTTACCTTTGGATTGGTTCGAGAGCTACCCTGGATTTCGGTGAGTGGGCATCTAATGGTAAGTAAACAAAAGAAAAGTTTATTATTGTAACTTTTATAGTTATTTTTTATTTTTTATTCATGTGCTTTATTTTTTATTTTCCATTTAATGCACCTGAATTGATCTATGTCCCTATGGATATACATACATTCAGGGACACTGAATGGGTGTATTCTATGTGATTTTTTTTGATGGAAATGCATTGTTTTTTAGGGATAATAAATGCTTGATCTGCTAATGTTGATGTTTTTTTCATGTATTTCAAATGTATTTAGCTGCTTGATTTCTACATTGTTGTGTGTGTAATGTAATTTTTATTTAGTTACATGTCATTTTTAATGCTCTTTGCAGGAGTATGTTTCAGGGTCTTGCTTTTGAATAATGGCTTATTTCTGGTAGTTAGATTTGTATGATGGTGGTTACATTGAAGTAGAATTATTTTGTCAATGGTTTGGATTTAGGAATTGAATAATGAATTGTATAATTTATTTGGATTGTATTGTAATTGATTTTGGAAATTGATTAATTGATTGATGGTAAATGTATTTATGTTTACTTGCTTAGTTTCTATTTGATTTTGTGGATGGCATAGTATGTTGTTGTTCATAGTGTATTTTATTTTGAAATTGATTTTGCATAGTGTTACATGATGCACAGATTAATTGCATCATGTACACACTCAATGCAATTGTGTGACATTTGATATACATTTGTCTAGCTGCTAGAGAAGAAGCGCAGAGAAGAAGCGCGTTGATCGCGCGAAACGGTCGTTGGGCATTAGTGACATCACTGCGGTGACGGTCACGTGGGAACGCGACTGATAACACTTGCAGCTTTTGATTTTTATCCATGTTGCAGATCTGTGAGCTACTTGGGACGTTCATTTCAATGGTGTCCCTGCAGCAATTCACATCAGGTTGTATGCTTTCAGCCTTATTAGAGGCGATATAGTTCGTAACAGCAGTCTTATTTACTGCTGTCTGTGTGGGTTTTTGTTTATTCCGCCTTACAATTAACCCCTTACATCCACTCTACACCATTATTATGGTGGTTACTTATGTATAAGTGACACATTAATTGTTACTATTGGATAGCTTTACTTTGAACCTGTTTGGGAACTAAGTATTAATGTGATATGCTGCTACTCTGCAGTGTTTTGTGGTGAAGCTAATTAGCATTGTTAGTATATTATGGACACTGGCCCCTCATGTTCTGACAGGGCTTTACACTTGTGTACATACTAGCATTTTTGTTTACCGTATACTGTCTGTTTCGTTCACATGGGGACTCTTTTATTTATGGTTTATTAGTTGTCATTTTATGCATTTCGTCAGTTTTTAGCATGTAATAAAATTGTATATGTTTTAGTTGTGTTATAGTTAGGTTTACGTGGATATTTCCCATTTGGTCTATAATAATTAGATATTAGTGGTACTACTGTAGTTATTTAACTGGTACTTTATGTACATTCTACTGTTTACAATGAGTGGAAGCTTTAGGGACTTTTAGTGACAACTTCTTGTCACTTTTCAGTGTTCTCTTTTTAAAAGTGCTGCTGGATTAATTTTATTATGTGATAATTATGAGATTCAGATTTGATGTTTTTATGTATACATATTTATGTAATCCTTAACCATTTATTTGTATATATGTGTGTATATATATATATATATATATATATATATATATATATATATATATATATGTGTGTGTGTGTATATATATATATATATATATATATATATATATCCCACTGTACAAATGAATGGGGCCAGGGTGGGTGACCGGATGCCCATCATTGCCAGGGGGTAAGTAGAACACCATTTATTTATGCTGATTTGTGTGTTTAATAATGGGAAAATAATCTATTATCCATATGTGGATAATAGTTATTTTACCAATTACTGTATTGTATGTGTTAGGGGGCGGGGGGGATGTGTTGTATATTGCTATGTTTATTGGGGGCAATTGTCTCTAATAAACATGCTATTGTGCCTTAACGGTTAGCCGCTAAGGTAATGAAGCTGCTTTAATATATTTTTATTAATAGTGTGAGGAGCAGAGGGTCTCCTGAGCTGAACTGCATTGATTTCTGCCTCAGAGACCCCTGCTTCACGAGTTACAGGCCCCGGTTTGGGACATCGGTGCCAGTGTCGCCGCCATCTTTATAGAGCCCACGTCGCGTCTTGGACGCTATAAGATGGTGGCGACATTGGCCTCCGATGCCCCATGCCGGGGCCTGTAACTCGGGAAGCAGGGGGTCTCTGAGGCAGAAATCAATGCGGTTCAGCTCAGGGGACCCCCTGCTCCCGCACACTATTCTTAAAATGTACATTAATGCAGCTTCATTACCATAGCAGATAGCCGCTATGGTAATGAATGATTGTTTATTGATATGTGTGTTTTGACAGTAGTGTAGATGTGCAGTGTGTCTCCGGAGCTGAACCGCATTGGTTTCAGGTCTGGGGACCCCTATTTCAGGAGATACAGGCCCCGTTATGGAGTGCCGGTATCCCCTGCAGAATGTAAATGTCTCAGTCACGTGACGCAGAAGCTTGAAAGTGCAGGGGATACCAGCACACCATAACGGGGCCAGTATCTCCTGAAGTATTGGGTCCCCGGACCTGAAACCAATGCGGTTCAGCTTCGGAGACCCTCTGCTCATGTACACTATTATTAAAATGATTTTATTTAGTGTACGATCACCTGTAACAGCCTTGTATGGAGATACAGAATCTCCATGCAAATGTTACAGGCGGCTTATTTTTCTATCAGCTATCGTACGAAAGGTTAAGAACGCTAGCAGGGGGAAAATACATTGCACGCACGATAAGCCAGTTTTTGGCCCGTCCGATAGAAAATGGGCTCAAGGCCTTAGTGAATCGCGTCTCCGGCTTCACTTTTTATCGGACGTGCTTTTTTTTCAGCCACACGCAAAAGCACGGAGCTTACTGCATAGCCCCCAAAGTGTTATATACAGTATGTATATCCCCTTTTGGCACAGCTGTGAAATGCTCTAAATATATAAAGGCATTTATTACCCCTGTATGTCTATCCATAAAAAACAATGCATTTCCATCAAAAAAATCACATAGAATACACCCATTCAGTGTCCCTGAATGTATGTATATCTATAGGGACATAGATCAATTCAGGGGCATTAAATGGAAAATAAAAAATAAAACACATGAATAAAAAATAAAAAAAAACTGTAAAAGTTACAATAATAAACTTTTCTTTTGTTTACTTACCATTAGATGCCCACTCACCGAAATCCAGGGGACCCGGAAGCTCTCGAACCAATCCAAAGGTAACCATAAAATAATAAACCCTTACGAATATACTAATTTCTGTTCTCAAATGTAAACCTACCACAAAATACAGATGACATAGGCTAAAGAAAAGGGCTTAAATCATTCATGTAATTGAATCCCATCAGGCCCAAGGCTGATAATTTATGGAATAAAAAACATTTTCTTTGTAGGAAGCGACGCTCTGTCGACCCCTCTCCTTTCTTTATGGACTACCTCCAGGTCCATGTATTGCAGGAAATTGGGTTTACTGTTATGTACCTGTAACACTCTCTTCCTCCCTTCCCCCCAGGGAGATTTGTGTGTTTCGGGTGTATTGGTGTTAACCTGTATGTTCCCAGGAGGCTGAGTCTCCGCAGATGTAGTTGGGAGCTTGGGGTGCAGGGGTCTTTTCCTCAGGTTGGTGCAGCGCCTCAATCCTGTAGGGCTCAGCCAGGGGCAGAGATTCATCCCTATAGGAACTTTCCTTCTTGCAAGAACAGAACAGAACCAACTAGGGAGGGGACCCTCACCCTTTATACCTGGAGAGGGGTTAATCCCTCTGCCCCAATATCTGGGCAGGCCCAGTTGACATCACAGGCCTAGTCAGCCCACCCCCCTTACATGTGACGCCAACTGCTAGGCTCCTGCACTTGGCTACTTAGTGTCTCTCTGGTTAGCCCTCTCACATGCAGGCCCATGTGCAAGAGACTTAACCCTAGCACTGCTATATGATACTAAACAGAAAGCACCTAGGGTAAAGGATATTAGTAGCTAGGGACTACGTGTCTACATTCTCCGCCTCATTCTCCCGGATGAGACACATTATATAAATCCCCCATGCCATCAACATTTATATAATAAAAAAGACAATAAGCAAGGTACAAACATATAACAATAACTGTGATAGCAGTCCCTTCCCTTGGAAGAACCAGAAACATAGCAGCAATCAGGACAGGTTTTAGGGTGAACAATGGGCCTTCCACCTTCTGCGTAACATCACACCCTCCAGACAAGGAATTCCCTGCAGGCTTTAGCCTCTAGTCCACCTGAAGCTTTGTATTGCACAGGAGAGCCTGGTACACCACCTTCCCCGCAAGAGTGGTTTCCTATTGCTGACTAGTTCCTAGCCCTCCGCATCTCTGGAAACGTATCCCTTGCCTGGTAAACAAGGCCAGAAGGGTTTTCAATTCTGACCTGTCCTGTGGATAGTTCTATAGCTGCTTTGGTGCAGTCTCTGACTTAGGTAGATCAACTCACTCTCCAGAGGAGAGAGAGTGAAAACACTACACCCACTCTCCTCTTCCGACCAGTGATCTATTTTGTTACCCTGCATAAGCAACAATCTGGTCCGGTCCATATGTGGCACATTTCCCTGGAACATAGGATCCCACCACTTCAACATATCATTTTATACTAAGTCCCCTCATACACTGCAGCATGTCATTAGATACTCAGTCCCCTCATACACTGCAGCATGTCAATAGATACTCAACACTCACAATAATATTTTACATTTCTATAATGCATTTTATAACAATCACACATTTATAGGCACATTCCCTTTTCTCCCACCCCTTCAGTGTGTTAAGGGCCTGTGTTCCCCACTTAACCCTAGGAACACATTTAGGGGCACCGTGGTGGTAGTAGAGGGATTGTCATGGTTTGGGCCGGCATGGCAATGTCCCTCTTCTCCCTAGATGTAGCCACCTTCATCACGGAAGAAAACAGATTCTTTTGGCTCGCAACCCTAATGGCTGAAGCTTGAGAATGTCCCGGTCTCATTGTCACCGTACTGCGTCCTCGTCCGATTGCCGCGATCACACCACACCTCCTTAGAAACGGAGGATCAGGCACTAGCTCCACAGATGCCGCTTTCTCCACAGCCAGCGCTCGGGCCTTCTTGATTTCCCTGCGCCACAGGAGGAATGGATTTGGATCAGCGCTGCTCACCACCAAAGACTGGAATCCTCACTGGAAGAGATGAGACGACCTCACAGCAAGAACGTGGAAGTACCAGCCGGTACCTCTGCGAATGATGCACCCACGTCACTCTGCTGGGCAGGGGCACCCTCATTGAGCTGCTGAGCTTGCTCAATCTCCATGAGGGAGAAGGAGAAGGACCCTCCACACCGGCCGACGTGGAGAACGGTAAGTCCATCATTGCTTTTCAGGGCGGGGCAGCACCCACACACCATGTAGTGGTAATAGAATCAGTGTATCCTCCCCCTGGCGAATCCAGGAGTCCCAGACACTTCTAAAAAAAATGGCACGGCTATGGCTTTCACGCCAAGCCACACTTTTTTGTAAGATTAAGTCTTTGAAAATTCTGCACGTGGTCCTCCCGGTTTTGGCAGGAACCGCTTTCAGCCACCAGGATCCTCCACAGGGACCCTGTATTCACTGTGTGCATGCTGGCAGTTCCATCCTGGGGTTCTATCATTTCAAGCCTCCTCCCTGGCAACTCCACATGTATTCGGCTGATACCAGGACTATCAGTGCACATCCCAGTACAGCAATAGTCCCCATTTACTGGCACTCCAAAGGTAATAGTAACAGTCCAGATTTAATGTGGTTCTGCACTCCAAGTCAGAATCTCAGCAGCGCCTCCCAATGTAACACCCTTTCACCCGCCCCCCCTCCTCCCGGGAGATTTGTGTGTTACAGGTGTTTTGGTGCTAACCTGTAGATTCCCAGGAGACTGTCTCCACAGATGTAGTCGGGAGCTTGGGGTACAGTGGTCTTTTCCTAAAGGTTGGTGCAGCGCCTTCATCCTGTAAGGCTTGGCCAGGGGCAGAAATTCATCCCTACAGCAATTTTTCTTCTAGCAAGAAGTGCTCTGGAGTATCAGCAACAATGCAACCTTTCTTTTATTCAGGGTCTCACAGCACAGATACATCCTTACAGCACATAGTCATTCTCCCTACAAGGCATTCTGGCCCAGGGGTATACTTCCCTCTCTCCTACTGGGAAAGGCAAAGCAGTCAGAGCCCTGGCTACTCTCTGTACTCAGACACACCTCACCCCCTAAGGGGTAAGGCAGAGCAGGACTCACTCAGAACTCTCTTCCCCCAGAGGGGAGACAACAGAACAGAACCAACTAGGGAGGGGGCCCTCAGCCTTTATAGCTGGGGTGGAGTTAATCCCTCTGCCCTAATATCTGGACAGGCCCAGCTGACATCACAGGCCTAGTCATCCCACCCCCCTTACATGTGACGCCAACTGCTAGGCTCCTGCACCTGCACTTGATTACTTGGTGTCTCTCTGGTTAGCCCTCTCACATGCAGGCCTATGTGCAAGAGACTTAATCCTAGCACTGCTGGATGATACTAAACATCATTCTCTCACATAAATTACAGGAACCACAACAGTAATTCCCCACTGGTTTTTGTCCCAGCCAGCATTTTTCTACTTCTGTTCAAAATTCACTATTTATCACCTTTTGGCCAATATTAAGACACTGTGTTAAAATCATTTTAGGTTGTTTACACCAAATAAGCAAAAGTAATGTGTCATGCCGCAGAATGTGCCAATTATGACAAATTATTCTCCTAGTGTCATGTGCCAATGGTGAATAATCAAAAATGAAATTCAATCTCTGTTCCTGTTGTTTAAGTCTTGAGTTCAAAAGTTTCCTTCTATCCATATAATATGCCCTGTTCCATATCTTGTGTAATCATTTGGCATCATACCCCTGAGAATACACCTACCAAATAAATCTCTGGCTTTCTTCAGAAATGTACCCATATATGAGCAGTTGCGATGTAACCATAGAAACTGCCTGAAAGGTATGCCATCACTTACCGGTTTTGCATGGAGATTATCATAACACAAATGTGCATTCATATCCACGGGCTTTTTAAATGTTTCAGTAACTAGTAATTCTCCCTGATCTACTCGTATTCTCAAATCCAGACATTCAATTGAATCTCCACCAAACATTGATATAAATTACATATTGATCGTGTTGAGGTTCAGGGACGAAACTAAGTTTGCACTTCTTGATGCCTTGACAAAGCATAGAGTGTGCTGTGATGGTACAGGTAAATGTGACTGCTTTAAATAAGCCTGCCATTATCCCTACCTGTCAGTAATACATCTGTATTATGTTTGTGTGTGTGTGTGTGTGTGTGTGTGTGTGTGTGTGTGTGTGTGTGTGTGTGTGTGTGTGTGTGTGTGTGTGTGTGTGTGTGTGTGTGTGTGTGTGTGTGTGTGTGTGTGTGTGTGTATATAGATATATATACTAGCTGAGAGCCCCGGTGTTGCCCGGGATGTTTGTGGTGTGGGGGTGGCATTTGGGTGGTTGGGTGGGGAGTGGTCCACGCGGCCCATGGAGGTGTGCGGTGGTACTGCTGCTGTGGCTGTACTGATGGTGATTGTATCGGGGTGCTGATTTGGGAGGGTTTGGTGTTGATGTGGGGATGCGGATGTGGGGGTGCTGATGTGGGTGTGGCGATGGGGGAGGTGCGAAGGTGCTGATGTGTGGGTGCTGATGGGGGGTTGGGAATGGCGGGGAGCCTAGAATGCCGGTGTGCTGGGGGGGGGGCAGGGGATACCGGTGTGCTGATGTGGTGGTGCTAGGGATACTGTGTGTGTGTGTGTGTGTGTGTGTGTGTGTGTGTGTGTGTGTGTGTGTGTGTGTGTGTGTGTGTGTGTGTGTGTGTGTGTGTGTGTGTGTGTGTGTGTGTGTGTGTGTGTGTGTGTGTGTATATATATGTGTGTGTCTGTGTCTGTAACAGGGGAGTTATCCCTGTTCAGTAATGTGCCTTTAATCTAGCAGTGTGGTGGTTAACTTCTGGTAGTTAATTACTAAACACCACCTGCCTGATTGAGATGGCTTACAAAAGCCTGTCTGTTCAAACAGGAAGTGAGAACACTTTAGCTGACACCTGAGCTGAACTTGGAGACACACTTGTTTTGAGCTCTGCCAAAGTTAGAAGAGCTGCTTTCAAGACACAAGGCCCAAATAAGATTTCTAAACCTGGATGCTGATTTTCTGTGCACGCTCAGTGCGGTTCCAGGAGAGCAGAGAAGCTTACTCTACAGCTGATAAACAGATAAGACTTTCATGATTAAGAGACTGCTTATATCTGCTTATTTTCATGCTATGTTTGGGGCTGGGGAGAAATGCTTGACTAGGGAGATGTGAATTGGTTGCATAGTGTTTTCACTAGAATTACTCCCAAGTGAATGGAAGCTTTGTTCCCCCCCCTGTTTTTGGATAATTTTCCTGATGAAAAGGAACAGGCACAATAAAGCCTATTATAATTTCACGTTATAAAGCCTCCTAATTGCGTACCTCTGTGAACGTCCGTCCACATATGGTAGTCAGAAGTGGGACAAGAGGTGTCCTTGTAGTTAAAAAGGACCGGAGTTTTTATGTGAAATTTTTTGTTATGCTTTTTTTGCCTACAAACAGTCTAAACAACTTGGAAAAAAAAAAAAAAACCCTCATGCAGCAGAGATTAGATTTAAAGGGACACACACCACTGAAACTTACACTGCACTGAAACTTACAAAACCACAGATGGACTCTTTTCCCCAATCCCAAGAGACTGCTGAAGCAGGTAAACCTTTAATTACCTATCACAAAGTGTAATACGGTCATTGAAATAGGGATTTTGCCTTCTAGCCATAGTCAGGGTTCAAGAAGTGAGCCAGCCCTTAAAAAGGGATAGGTTTTTCTTGTTTTCAAAAGTTTCGCTGAAGCAGTGAAAACAGATGGTGACCAACGAGTGGTACTGATTTTGCAAATAAAGGTTGCCACACCGCAAAGGTCTACCAGCTGTGAATGGAGTATATGCAGAAAAGTGAGAAAATTGATACAAAGACTGTGCTGAAGCAGGGGTATTTTTAGCAAACAAATGCTGAGTGTAAAATTGCCCTATAAAGAAAAAGTTTTTTCAAAGCCAATTGCTGAGTGTTGAGTCCACTGCAAAGAATATTTTTTTTCTGCAAGTAAAAAAGTATGCCTATTATCTTGGGAGCAAAACAGACACCCAAAGAGTGAAGTGTGAATGCCATAATACCCAAAGATGAGACTGAAAATGACTGAACTCAGGCAGAAAACCAAATTCTGTTGCTGAAGCGGAGGGATTCACCTAGCAAATAAATGGTGTATAGCAAATAGACTTTTTTTACCTAGCAACTGCATAATCTTGTATACCTGATAAGAGAAAATGCATGCACAGTACTGCTGATATTGAAAAAAAAAAAAAAATTACCCAGGAAAGAAAAATCTACAGAGATGCCTGTGAGAGCCATGACCTCTACAAGCAAAATATGCCCATCTGTAGGACTATCACAATTGGGGGTTCTAGCAAATACAGTGGCAACAGCTGCAATAGCGCCTCCTGAGGTCAGGAAGAAAATGACACCTGAAGCCTAAAAATGGAGGACAAGATGCAGCGTTCCTGTAATGAACTCTACCCCACGGAAGAGTGGCCCTTCCAGTCCAATAAAGAGGAAGACATCTATTACGGGGAACCCGAACCGAGTCACACCCACAAAACACCCCAAGAATGGTGGGGGTGCCTGAACTCGGCATGAACAGAAAAGACCGCTCCCTTTGATGACGAATATGATCAGCAGGAGACAGAGCGGGAGCAGTGGATCACCGAATATTTCCGTCAGCTATTACAGTTGCAAGAAAAGCCGGGTGGATCCAGTGACGCTGCTAAAACTTCAAATGAAGATGGAGACCCCAGTGTCCCTGAAGGGACGGTGTCATCCAAATCTAAAAGGAAGAAAAAGAAAAGCAGTTCTTCACTTACCGTGGAAGTAACAGACACGTCCGCAGATCCTGTGGAGAAAAAGGGGGACCGAGATGCCCTGCAGGCTAGAGAAAATGGAGAATTCGTCCCACGCATAACTGAATATCCAGAGGGCCCAAGGCAGAAGTCGTGTACCCCAAAGAAGTGTCTGTCCGGTGCCAACAGTGAGGAACCCTCAACCAGTCATCCCAGGGAAGTGGAGCCGGAACCAGTGAGTGACGATCCCTTGACCAGCCCTGAAGACGCCCTGAAAATTGCCAGGCATGACTGTGATCTGCTCTGTGAAGAATTGGAAAGGGAAAAAAATAATAATGCTG
This sequence comes from Ascaphus truei, assembly GCF_040206685.1. Taxonomy (NCBI): domain Eukaryota; kingdom Metazoa; phylum Chordata; class Amphibia; order Anura; family Ascaphidae; genus Ascaphus; species Ascaphus truei. The sequence continues at coordinate 226,031,073 of NC_134483.1, read as the reverse complement.
AGCTACAGAAGACTGTGCTCGCAATTTACTCGGCGGCCAAGACTCAATTGGAGGATCTCAAGACTGAGCTAGATACTGGAAAGGCTACTATTTCCGCCATGGATGTAAAGCAGAGCCAGTCTGACAAAATGGTGGCTATGCTAAACCGGAAGTATGAGGAGGCACTGAAGCAGATGACAGTCTTCCAGCAAGAGGTTCACACTCTGCGCATAGAGTTGAATGCCTCACGACAGGAGGTCAACAGTGGCCGGATAGAAGTGGACGTAGCTCAGAAAGAGGTTCAGACACTCCACAGAGCACTGAATGCCTCACATCATGAGACCAACAGCTGCCGCACAGACCTGGAAGTTTCCAGAAAGGAACTACAGAGTCTCACTGAGGAGCTGGACATTTCAAGGATAACTATCCTACATCTTAACTTAGATCTCAAAGTCTCTCAGAAGGAGCTTCAGAACTTAAACCTGGAGATGGAAGTCTCACGCCAGGAGACAGCCCGCCTCCAAGCAGATGTGCAAAAATGGAAGGTGGACTGCAAGGAAGCCCTGAATAGTACAGAGACTGAAAAAAGAGAAAATTTAAGATTAAAAAAAGAAAAATCTGTGTTGACAGAATACGTCAAGGGAAAGAATGAAAAGCTGCAGGCTCTTAAAGAAATAAATAAACTTTTGAAAGAGGAAATGTTTGAAGCAGAGCACCGACTGCAGAACCAACTGCAAGGTCTGCATACCCACCTCCAGTATGCTGAGGAGAAGCAGCAAATGCTGCAGGAAGAAAAGCTGCAGGCTGCTAAAGAGGTACAAGCACTGCAGGAATGTCGGAATACCCAGTACATCCCCACAGAGCAGTATGAGGAGCTAAAGGCCACGCTGCAGGTCTTCAGAGCATCATTGGAGGCAGAGCTTCGATACCAGGTGACTCTGTATGAGAGGGAGCGTGAGAAGGCTCAGAAACTGGAGCAAGAGCTGGAGAGACAGAGAGACTGTTCCATTCCCTTGAGTCAGTACACCAAGGAGAAAACAGACGCAGCAGCAACCTTGACGACAAAAATTACAGAGCTCCAGAATATGAAGGAGACTCTGATACAGATTCCTCCAATACGGAAAAGGGTATTGGCACTGCCCAAGCACCAGTATCCCACAGTAACTAATGCCCGTGAGGACAAGGGTACAGTGAGAGTTGGGGACTCCACGCAACTTCAAAACAAAAATACAAAGTTTGAGCCACCAAAGAAAGCACTAGCCAAACCTACAGCTGCCCAACAGGCAACAAACAGAGGTAGGAGTACAGAATCCTTAGCTGAAGAAGCTGAACTGGTGACTCCGTGGTGTGAAGAAGCTGCAGAAAGACCGCTTCAAGAGCAGAAAACTCCAAGGGCTAGTCCTAATTGCTCTACAACTGTTGCCATACACTTTGTCTACAAAAAGAGGAGTGCCCGACGCAACAGAAATCTCAAGACCGCGCAAGCAATAAGAAGACTTTACGTGAAAAAAGTCCTCCTCGAGCGACTGAGGAGTGCTGATCTCAAGCACCTTCGGGAGGAGACAAAAATAAACTGGAGAAAGGGCTCCAATCCCAGCGGGACAGAAGGTTCTCTTCCTCCATCCACTCTCATTCAAGTCACAGAAAGATCTCGAATGAGAGTGGAAGGATGGGCTTTGGTCGTGGTAAGCCTGAGCTTCCCACAAACAGGGGAGGTATGTAACAGGGGACTTATGCCACGTATGTGTGTTTATATGCAGCTGAAATGTTTTTGTGAAACGCGTACATTTATAAATAACATTACATATCTACTTTTTTCACAGATGTTGATATCTCCATTCCACAGCCAGAAGATCATATGAATGGAAGTATCCAAACACAGAACAACTTACAACTTTTACATCCTGCGCACAAGATGAAAACATGTATTTGACTGTTTTATACTTAACTTTGTCACTCATGCTATAAGACACAGTAAATTGTCCACGATAATTTAGTATTTTTTTTAAAGAAAATCAGATATTCTCTAATGTGTATTTTAGCATTTTTAGATTGAAAACAAAGAAAAACCTGGCGCCAAAAGTTCATTGGATAATCCTGTACTCCTCAGGGGATCAGCACACTTGCTTGACAGGCCATATAGGGGAAAAAACACAAACAGACACAGATCATAGTGCAACACTGTAGGGTTAAAACAGGTCTACACTAATACACACACTGCACATATAACATAGAGACTCCTAGTGACTATAAAAACTATTTATTAAATAAAAAGCACTATGCCATAAAATGGTTTGGACAAATGAGAACACCACTGGTCATCTAGATGTGAAAAATCAGAGCCCTACTTACAAGCAGCAAGGCAAATACAGGCAATGCAACAAAGAGTCTTCCGGCTTCTGCTGATGTCTTTGCAGAGATGTAATTCCTGCTGCACCGTGACTCTCGTGCTGACTCTCCCTCCAGGGGTTAACAGGAACAGTGGCAGTGTTGGAGGCCTGCTTGTGGGGCTCACAGCTCTCCTCCACATGAGGCTGCTCTCCTCACTTCCTCCTCCGGTTACACAGGCTGTCTCAGCGTACCTGCACGCGAGTGTGCACGTGCCCTTAAAGGGACAGTACAAGCGTCCTGTATGCCAAGAACTAACGGCTGCAATGGGGCTCAAATGTGACCAAGTGTCCCAAAAAGTCCAATACCAAGCTCAAAGTGACTGTGTCACCTGCCCTACGCGTTTCGTGGATGTTACTCCACTTCCTCAGGGGCTACAAAGACTGACACTGAATGACATGTACATATACCCTAACCAATTAAAAATTAATTGCCCAATTAGGCTGTATAGCCTGCATGTCATTAATATCAAATCACTACGTCTCTAACAACATAATACACATACAATACATTAAACAACATTAAAAACATTCAGATATCGACTAATAACCATATATCCCAAAATTGAGGCCAGATGTAATATCATAATTGGCATTGATATATACCAAAATGCCAAATTGTGGCCAAAGGATAAACAAACCTGCTTAAGCCACTTAGTATGCTACTGCTGGTACAGAGTCAAATGGATAAGGTGTCATCCATTAAGTAATGGTTGCATTTAACTAATGTTTGTTTGAGCCATTTCATCTACCTAAAAAGGAGCCCAATTCAAAATCAATATTGAGCCCATATGGGGATAGAGTCTTAAGTTCATAGATCCAAAAGGCCTCCCTCCTATTGATGTGTTGAATGTTATTACCACCTCTCCAATTGGGTGTACACAATTCAATAGGTTGACAGATAAGGCCCTTTGGATTTTTGCCATGATGTACCAAAAAGTGGTGGGACACACTGTGTGATGTTAAACCCTTTTTGATGTTGTAGATATGTTCATATATATGTCTTTGAAACGTACGACCAGTGCGACCCACATATTGCAGGCCACAAGGACACTGCAACATATAAATGACAAACTCCGACTTACATGAAATATGTGACATGATTTTGTAGTTTTTGGCGGTGACATTAGATTTAAATTCTGTGCTACAACAGCTGTACTTACAGGCTATACATTTACTGCATGGTTTAAACCCATTTTTAACCTGATTGATGTTCATTTTTATTTCACCTTGGATTAAAGGGTAACTAGGTGCCAGTTTGTTCCTAAAGTTACCAGCTTTCTTAAAAACAATAGATGGCTGTGGTGTTAGTATCTGTGACAAAGTTGCATCCTGTAACAATATAGGCCAATGTTTGGCAAAAATATTCCTTATTTTGGGGGCCATAGCGTTATATTGTGTTATAAAGGAAATATTATTTTTCCCTTGGCTGTCCCCTTTGTCCTTATATTCCAGGAGTTTGTTCCTGTCCATATCTTGAACTAAAGAGATAGTATTCTCTAGTTCGTCTAAGGGATAGTTCCGATCTAGAAACTTATTTTTGAGTTCATCCGCCTGCTCTACAAAAGATTCCAACCTGGAGCAGTTGCGCCTAAGTCGGATGAATTGTCCTTTCGGAATATTCCTAATCCATTGCGGATTGTGATGGCTGTTGGCCATAACATAATTGTTGGCCTGCACAGGCTTAAAAAATGTTTGTGTATGAATGTGGTCATCAACAATACTAATATTTAAATCCAAAAAGTTGATATTGGTTTTATCATATTGGCATATTAGTTTCAAATTTCTGTTATTGTCATTAAGGTACAAAATGAATTGATCTAATAAATCCAGTTCCCCATCCCAAATAAAAATAACGTCATCTATGTAGCGCCGCCATAGCACGAGCAGCCTTTATATATATATATTTTACAATTGTCACACTGGTGTTTTAGTCTTTAGCGCTTGTGCACATTTTTTCTTTTTAGCATTTTTAGATTACAACTATTAACATAATTTATAAATAATTAGAATAGATACTAATTAGTTTTGGAACATGAAAATAAACTTTTGAATTATAAACATTGTGTCTGTGCACCATTTTACGTATAGCTCATGTTCATGCGTCTTTAAACGAGTCATAAATACTAGGAATAATGTTTTAATACGTTGTGTGAACGACTACACAATGTGTTATCCTAGAATTTTCATGTATTCATGAAACTTCAACATGAGCAATTGTATGAAGCATTCACATGAAATATGACCATTGCAGTATGTCAAGTTGCCATCAAACTAATCACACTATTGTTAGGGACACATACCAGGTTACTGATACAAGATATCCCCATGTAAGCAGCTCATACTCCTGCAAGTATATTAAAAGAATGTATGTTGTAATTGTTCATTAAGTCTGAATTATACAATTAAGTAAGGAATGTGAACAATAAAAATTAACTAAATATTTGCGAGCACAACTCCTCATAAATAATTGTAATGATTTTTTAATGGTTATTATGAAGTGAAAAGGTGATAAACATTAAATATATTTAAATGTACAGTACTTGGTAAGTCTAAATATAACATTCTCTGCATATTCATCAGTACAGCAATATCTCTTATCTTCTTGCACAACATTCTGCATTGTATGTTGCACACATTGTAGGGAGGGAAACATGATTTAGAGAAGGACAAATGTGTTAAACTCTTACATACCATTCTCACGTGAATATGTGTTAATTCAGTCGAAAATGTGCATTCCAATTCAGAGAACAGGATCCTATGATTAGATACACACAATGAAATGTGACACAGATCACAAGATGAGTATAGATTATCTTCTATGTACATGAAAGTCTTACATGTGAAATAATTTTCGATTACAGTTCGGCGGGTCTCCACCCCACTGGCTGTATGCTCCCTAACCCCTGGATGAGGCACAGGAGGATCCTTCTCTAGATCCTCCCGAATGTTACCTTGAAGATTGTGACGTAGTGCAATGTTGTGCAGAATGTACAACAAATCACTATGTCAGCAACCTTTTGTGGCAAATACTGTAGGGTTCCACAAATCTGTCAAGAAATCTGACGCGACTTTTCAACAGTCCAAATGTCCTTCAATAACCGAGCGGGTGGAGACATGGGCCTCATTATAACGTTCTTCTGCAGGGGTCTGAGTATTACATAGTGGGGTCAGGAGCCAAGGCTGGCTTCCATATACCGAGTCGCCTATTAGACAGTTAAAACACATAAATGTTGATATAATACGTAACAAAGATTCAAAGCATTGCCTATTGACTTGTCCTAGTACATGAAAGTGATTGAAGAATGTTCCACACATGACATTAAATACAATATTCATAATTTAATAGCTTTGATATAGTGTCATGATGACATCCGTTGAACATTATAAACATGACACTCTGATGGCTATAGTATTAATACTGCAATATGTAAGCAATTACTGTTTTGTCCACTAATTCTCTATTGTGTGATTAATAATTGATGAAAATTTAAAGATGCCTAACATGGATTTTAGTTTTTGTATTAAAAAAAAACCCATATAAAATGTTTCAAATGATTTGTTTTTACATTATATATTATCAAAACAGAATAAAACATTAACCTGTACATGAACTTTAGATATAAGTTCAGTTTGTATTACATTGACTGACCCAATAGCCAACCGTCCTCGAATACCCCCACTTCAAATGCACGAAAGACTAAAGAGTTCTGCAGGATATGGGAATTATGGCAGGCACCTGGGAATAGGGCAACCACACTCAGAATTTTCATGTTTGTATCACATATAACTTGCACATTCAGCGAGTGGTAATGTTTCCTGTTACGAAAATGCCTCTCAATTGCACTTAGTGAGGTAAACGCAACATGTGTGCAATCTATAGCACCCATCACTTTGGGTAACCCTGCTATATTATAAAATGCAGTCTTCAGTGCCTGCCACTCTGTCGGCTCACTAGGAAAATGTATATAATCCCTAGCGCGTCTAGTCAGTGCACATAGAAACTGGCTAAGGACCAGCGAGAATGTGGTCTGCGAGACCCCACCTACTATGCCCACAGTTGTCTGAAAAGACGCAGAAGCAAGACAATGTAAAGAACTCAGCAATTTAACAAGGCCAGGCACTGCATGACTCCTGTCTGTTATTGGTTCTAAATCTTCTCTTAACTCATCATAGTGTTCCAAGATAGCCACTGAGCTCAATCGATAGCGGCTGATCCCCTCAGCCTCACTTAATTCTTCTAGGGAGCATCTTGTTTTGAAGTTACGTGGTGCCAATGTACGCCTTACTTCTAATTGCCTCTCCCTCCTCTCCCGCCATTGTAAAAGAATCTCTCTCCTCCTCTCAATACGAACTCCATCACCACACAATTGCCTATGACCTCCATTTCACCCTCCAAGGTAAGTGTTTCCATGTATCCTGTAAATAGGCAGACTAATTAACCACATTAGTGTTAACGAGACCACATGTGTTGTATAGTATCTAGAACACGTGAATTTTATTAATCCAAGCAGTCATTATAGATTGAATGAGATGTGTTGCACACATAATTTAAATGATGTAATCCGAAAATAAACACCATTCATTAATCCACAGTCAAAGCGATGATGCGAGCCAATATTAATAATTGTTGTTAAAAATCACACAATCATGACATTTGGATGTAACATGTTCAGTCATGAAGGTGTTAAATCACAAGAAAAAATTGGTGCTATCTAGAGAGGTGTGGCAGAAGCCTTGATTATTGTCAGGTTGTTTTATGATCATGGGAGTATTGCCCTTTAAATAAACCCCCTCCTAACGTTTGCAGTTAGACAATGAAGTTATGAAGATGGATGTCATGCAATTGTACTTAATTGTGATTCAATAACCGGTTCCCCTTCGATTCAATTAATGTGAATAATCCCCATGTTCCCCGGGGGACACAGAAATATTCACGACAACACACTGTGACCTCCAGACACCCGCGAGGGCCACGAAGGCCCCCAGACACCTGTGGGCACCCCCCGTTGGGTGTATTGTTTTTATTGTGGGTAGCGGGGGTGGGTGAAGCGGGTATTGTCCCCAAGGATGGGTAGTTAGGCCTACTGGGTGGGTAGTGGGGGAGGGTGGTTAGGCCTCCTTGGTGGGAAGTGGGGGAGGGTGGGTTAACCCCTTAAGTACTATAGCAGTTACTAACCGCTAAGGTGATTAAGGGGTTAGGGGACATTAGATTTTATTTTTTTAATTATTTTGTATTGTTTATAGCAAAGGAGAACATAGACGGTGATGAGGATGAGGACGGCCTTCATTGTGGGTGCCGTGGCTCTCCCTTTGCTCTTCGTTTATTCAGGTTGCAACCCGGCTTGGCGGACGTCCCTCTCTGGCTCTGGATCCCGGCTCCCACTTGACCTTGCAGCTTCTCTCATCCCTCGACCACAGCTTGGACCTCGACCTCCCGGATCTCTCTCTCCCTGACCTTGGCTAACGGCAACGACTTCGTCTCTTCTGTACTCTTCTCGTCTCTTCTGAACGTCTTCGGTACCGGCAAGTATTGCTCCACCTATTCATACCTGGCCTGGCAACGCCGAAACACCACACTCCGGACACGTTCCTTCTGCTGCGGGTGCGTGCACATATACGTCCCCACCTCAGTACAGGCATACCCCGCATTAACGTACGCAATGGGACTGGAGCATGTATGTAAAGTGAAAATGTACTTAAAGTGAAGCACTACCTTTTTTCCACTTATCGATGCATGTACTGTACTGCAATCATCATATCCGTGCATAACTGATGTAAATAACGCATTTGCAACAGGCTCTATAGTCTCCCCGCTTGCCCACAGCTTTGGTACAGGTAGGTAGACAGTATTGCTGTTCAGGACGTGCTGACAGGCGCATGCGTGAGCTGTCGTTTGCCTATTAGGCGATATGTCCTTACTCGAGAGTGTACTTAAAGTGAGTGTCCTTAAACCGGGGTATGCCTGTATAAGGGACGAGTCTGGTCTGCGGGCAGCACCGGCGTAACAGTTCCAAGCCCATTATGGTAAGGGATGCAGAATCCTTATTGTGTATAGAATTGAAGTCTGTAGATACACTATGTGTATCGATACCATTAACTACATTCCTTCTATGCTCAAGAAAGCAAATACTCATTGGCCGTGTGGTGCAACCTACATAGCTTTGTATTTTATTTGATCTATTTCATGGACCTACATTAGCAGGGAGGTTGCTGATATTTACAGGACTAGTGGTTAGGGCTACTACATCATAAATAGGTAGTCCACTCCCACTATCCTCCGGTTACAGTTCTCACCTGATTACCCTGTATACTAACGAAGCAACTGCATAGCCAGTGATGCCCTTCTCAGTGTTTGATAGTGGACACATTTTTGTCTCATTCTCATCAGAGACTGTGGGCCTCACACAGTAAGCAGCGGTAAGCCCCTTATCACCAGCTTCTCCCCAAAAAAGCCTACTGCGATTCAGTAAGTACAAGAGTGTGGTTGACCAGTGCATCAGAAGTTGATTATGTCCCATAAACGTATGTTTCTCCGCTAAGATGACTCTACTGTATCTTGAAGTATTAGTACAGCATCCCTTGCCAGGGATAACCAGAAAAAGGGCTGCGCACTTCCAAAAAGCAGGAGGAGGCTCACAGATAAAATAAAGGGATTTATTCTATAAATGGATCAAACTTGACCCCTAGAGCAGCAACAGAAACACACCTACGCGTTTCGGGCCATATGCCCTTTATCCTTGATGGCCCGAAATGCGTAGGTGTGTTTCTGTTGCTGCTCTAGGGGTCAAATTTGATCCATTTATGGAATAAATCCCTTTATTTTATCTGTGAGCCTCCTCCTGTTTTTTGGCAGTGCCCTGCCCTTTTTCTGCATCCTTCCTGCGATTCAGTAAGCCACGATAAGCTGGCGATACGAGCAAAAATCAACGTTCCCCCCCCCAAAAAACGCAGATGCGCGGCGATAAGCCACTTTACGGCACTGATCAACAGTTTCTCAAACTTGCTGTACTCTAGTAGCCCCGACCAGCTAATCGCGGCTGATTGCCGCTCTAGAATGGTGATTTCTTCTCCAAATCATTCCGCCACAAAAAGTTGGCAAGCAGGTGGGGAGAAGCGGCGAGACAGCATTTAGAAAAAATCAGGCCTTCCTCCTGCATTGGATTGATGCCGGGGTCTCAGGAGCTGATATCCATTAATATCACCACCGGAGAACCCCAGCAAGAATCAGATGCATGAAAAATGCATTACAGGCAACTTCATTACATTAGAGGCTAACCGCTAAGGCAATGAAGGGGTTAAACACCTGTGCAAGGCTTATTGTGGGTAGCGGGGGTGAGTGACAGTGGTATTTAGTCCTTGGTGGGTGTTTAGGCATTGCGGGGGGCTTGCGGGTTGACTTAACCCTTTCATTACCATAGTGGTTAATACCACTAAAGTAATAAAGGGGTTAACCCCTCCCACTACCACCTGGTAGGCCTAAACACCCATCCTTGGGGCTAATACCCCTTCACCCACCCCGCTACCCACAGTACAAAAAAATACACACAACAGCCCCACTACCCACCTCCTAGGCCCCCAATAAACCATTACAATATTTAATACACAACCCACCCCCTGTGCCCCCCCATACTGTAAAACCATGATTTATTATTTTACACACACGATTAATACCACTGTTCAGCGGGGGTCCCTGGTGGTCCCGACGGGTGTCCGCAGGCCCCACAGTGCACCCCGGACGTGCTCACGGTTGTCTTGGGGCCTCCAGGAGGTCCCCGCTAGGCTCCGTGGGCTTCCAGGTGGTACCCGCAGGTCTCTGTGGGCCCCAATGGGGTCCACGTGTGGTCCCCGAGTGTGTCTGGGGCTCCCTAGATCATTTCAAACAATCCAGGAGGAGCAAAATATAGGGAAATAAAAACAGAAAACAGTGCAAATTTAAGTGCAGACGTTGAGACTCTGATGAAATAATAATGACAATATCTTGGCTCTGTCGGTCTATCTACTCACAAGATGTAAGTGGTAAGTATGCAGTTGGCAGATTGGGCTGCCACCCCAGGTAGTAGCTGTATATTGTGGATATCCCTCCAGGCTTATCTCGTCAGGGTTACCATGGTGTACATATGGGAGGAAACAAAGCTACATAGCGCGATCTGTCTTTCCAAAAACTTTATAAAATGAATATGAGCATATAAAATGTGCACTTACAATGTGCCAGAATTAAAAATGCATTTATCACAATCACAGTGATTCTAGGGGGTTTTATCCGATCTCACCGCCTCCTCTCTGGCTCTGGATGTCAGCCGTCTGCAACCTGGAACGCTCAGCTCCGTTTCTCCTCCGGCGCGTGTGACGTCACTGCTCAGTGGAAGGTACAGCTACGGATCCCTCACTAGACCAAAACACCACTCTACGCGTTTTGCCCAGCTCAGCAAGCTGTCAATGGCTTCGTCAGGAGTGTGTGAGTTGTGGGGTTAATGAATATCCTTATATACCCTCTCTGGTCTAATTATGCAATCAATGCAGACAATTACATCAGCGCTATGGTGACCAATCTTTACATAATTGTTCCAATTAGGATTTCTATATTACACATGTTACATACTTTGATTCTTGATGAAACATCATTCTCATAGATGATAATCTTTATATAATGTTATCCATCTACAGGAAAATTATATCTATTCAGCACTTGGAATATATATATATATATGGAGTATCAAGTGCAGTTTAATAGTATTTTGATTTTTAATTAGCAATTTACATTTTATAAATGGAGTTAGGCTGATTTCTTTTAAAATTTTCCTTGAGACTTATGTTAGTCTCTATGTATACAATAGAGGCTGCATCACAAAAATGGGGGGGGGGGGGGAATTCGTTCTTGTTCATGAATAAATGTATTAAGTCAGCAGTTGACAATGGGCAATTTTAGTTTATTTTGATGTAATTGATTAATTCAAGTTGCTGCTGTTATATTGCAACCTGATTGATTGTAACCAACTTTATATTTATGTCAGTATTAGTTTCATTATTATTTCATCTAGCTGAATTACTTAGAATCTGCTTCTGTGTGAATAATCCTAGACCACAATACAGATGCTTCTGGGATAGTAAATTCGTATCTGGTGTTATAATTAATTGGTTTTAATGCTAGCTGACATTAGGGGGAAACTTCAAGTAGATATTACTTATAAGGTAATTAGGTTCTTAGTACTCATTATATAATTTTTAGTGTTTATAAGTGACTATAAATTTGGGTGGAGAATGACATTTCATTTACATTATAATATACATATTTATGCGATTTATATATTTTTTGTATTTTTAAACATATGTTCTCAATGCATGTTTATAACACAAGCGTAACATACAACAGGACATGTATAATCTACTCTAAAGATCTATAATGATAAAGACTCATACACATTCCAACAAGTTTATACATTATGTCATATCAAAAAGGTGTTATACAATCTCTGACTATCAGTGCTAATACACATAGTGTGATTTCACTATCTGAAAACACACGCAGATAGGATATATTGAGCCTAGAGGAGAGGAAAAGGAGAGGCAAAAAAAGGGGGGGGGAGGGGAGAGGAGATTACAATCAGTTAGATATTCAGACTAGGAAGGGTGTCAGATCTATTTCTGCATTCAGGCCCCTTGGTGTCATAGTTTTTAGGCGGTGGATCCAAAACGCTTCCCTTCGCAATAGTTCTAAACCTCTATCGCCACCCCTCCAATGTGGCAGAACATGCTCTATAGCTTGATAATGCAGGCCTGTCGGTTCACCAGCATGGAAGTCAGAAAAATGTTTTGGAATACTATGATTCTGCAGCTTCCTGTGAATCCCACTAATATGTTCCAGTATTCTTGTTCGTACAGGCCTTATGGTCTTTCCAACATATTGTAACCTGCAGGAACATTCCAAGAGATAAACCACATGGTCTGTCCTGCAGGTTATGAAGCTTGATATTTGGAAGCTTTCGACTGTAACGTTTGATACAAATTGGTTTTGGTTAGGTGATTTGAACCGACAGGCTGTGCATGTCTTGCATCCGTAAAACCCCTTTGTATGTAGCCAACTATTATCTATACAGTTTTTCTTACTTCTCAGAGCACTTGGTGCAAGTTGATCTTTGAGATTCTTGGCTTTTTTATATACTATACTAGGTCTATTAGGGATGACTGGGCCTAAGACAGGATCATTTTTTAATATATCCCAATGTTTAAATAGGATTTTTTTGATCGCATTTGCCTCCCTATTGTAACCCGTAAGGAAGGCATATTCAAAGTTCCTGTTCTCCTTTTTTGTCTTATCTTTTACTTTCAATAGGTCAGATCTATTCATGTTCCTAACTTTTTCCCTAGCACCATTTAATAGTTCCTCATTGTAATTCCTCTCCAGAAATTTGCTCTGGATCCTATCTGACTGTGTTTCGCACTCTTCTACATCGGTGCAATTCCTTTTAATGCGTATCAGCTGACTGATTGGAACGTTGTCCATCCAATTCGATAGATGACAGCTATCTCTCCTGATGTAGTTGTTTTTATCAGTGTCTTTGAAATGTGTTTTTGTCTTTAACATTTTATTTTCAACATAGATGTTTAAATCTAGATAGTTCACCGCTGTGTTGCTCCACTCATTGGTGAAAGAAAGATTACATGTGTTTACATTCATATTGTCCAAAAAAGTAATGAGTTTGTCTTCTCCCCCACTCCAAATAATAAAAATATCATCTATGTAACGGCGATAGGTGACAAGATCCGCGCCCAGCTCGTTATCACTCCAGATGTTGTCATTTTCCCAATTTGCTACAAATAGGTTTGCGTAGCTGGGCGCAAATCTCGTCCCCATCGCCGTTCCACATTTTTGCAAATAAAAAGTGTCACTGAACCAAAAATAATTGTGGTGTAATATAAACTTAATGCTATCTATAATAAAATTAATTTGTGATTCTAATAAAGTGTCGTCTCCCTGGAGGAACCCTTTCGTGGCAGCACATCCCTGATCATGCTGTATTACTGTATACAAGGATGCGACATCGCATGTCGCTAAGATAAAATGATCTTCCCATGTCACATCCTTTAACACATTTAGCAGATCTGTTGTATCTCGCAGATACGATTTTTGTTGGGTCACATACTTTTGCAAAAAGGTATCTATATACATTGAGAGGTTTGCAGTTAGCGAGTCAATCCCCGAGACAATTGGTCTGCCCGGGGGATTGACTACGCTCTTGTGTATCTTAGGGAGGAAGTAGAAGACAGGCATCCTGGCTTTTTCCTGATATAGGAATTTGTACTCTTTTTCATCCAGGATGCCCGCCTCCCTTCCCCCATCCAACAATTTTTTAAGTTCCTCTGTATACTCCTTGATCGGATTGGAAGGTAGCTTACTGTAAGTATTAATGTCACCCAAGAGTCTTTGTGCTTCCTTCTCATAGTCAGGTTTATCCATAAGGACGATACCACCTCCTTTGTCTGCCTGTTTGATAATGAGGTTTTCCCTTTCTATTAGTTGTTTTAAACCTTCTTTCTCCGTTTTAGTTAGATTTTCAGTTTTCCTTTTGTTTGATTGTATAGTGTCTTTTTTAATCAAATCATCAAAATCTTTAGTAATCATTTGGAAGAAAACCTCCAAATGATTACCTGAAGCGAAGTGGGGAAAAAAAGAGGATTTAGGCCTCAGCCCTGTATGGATAAATTGTCTCTCCTGTTCAACAACGGGGGGCACTGTCGTATTCATTATGGGTTCGGTATGTTTACCTAAAAAATATCTTTTTACAGTCAGCTTCCTTAGATACCGATTGGCATCTATAAATAAGTCAAAATTACTATGCCCTTTCATAGGCGCAAAAGATAGACCCTTGGAGAGAATGCTTTTCTGTGGGTCAGTAAGAATTACCCCACTCAGATTATATACATTATTCATTTCTATTTCGCATTTCTTTTTTCTCTCCCTTTTTCGTCTGCCTCTCTTTCCTCTGACAGTAAATCCTATTTAAACATTGGGATATATTAAAAAATTATCCTGTCTTAGGCCCAGTCATCCCTAATAGACATAGTATAGTATATAAAAAAGCCAAGAATCTCAAAGATCAACTTGCACCAAGTGCTCTGAGAAGTAAGAAAAACTGTATAGATAATAGTTGGCTACATACAAAGGGGTTTTACGGATGCAAGACATGCACAGCCTGTCGGTTCAAATCACCTAACCAAAACCAATTTGTATCAAACGTTACAGTCGAAAGCTTCCAAATATCAAGCTTCATAACCTGCAGGACAGACCATGTGGTTTATCTCTTGGAATGTTCCTGCAGGTTACAATATGTTGGAAAGACCATAAGGCCTGTACGAACAAGAATACTGGAACATATTAGTGGGATTCACAGGAAGCTGCAGAATCATAGTATTCCAAAACATTTTTCTGACTTCCATGCTGGTGAACCGACAGGCCTGCATTATCAAGCTATAGAGCATGTTCTGCCACATTGGAGGGGTGGCGATAGAGGTTTAGAACTATTGCGAAGGGAAGCGTTTTGGATCCACCGCCTAAAAACTATGACACCAAGGGGCCTGAATGCAGAAATAGATCTGACACCCTTCCTAGTCTGAATATCTAACTGATTGTAATCTCCTCTCCCCTCCCCCCCCCTTTTTTTGCCTCTCCTTTTCCTCTCCTCTAGGCTCAATATATCCTATCTGCGTGTGTTTTCAGATAGTGAAATCACACTATGTGTATTAGCACTGATAGTCAGAGATTGTATAACACCTTTTTGATATGACATAATGTATAAACTTGTTGGAATGTGTATGAGTCTTTATCATTATAGATCTTTAGAGTAGATTATACATGTCCTGTTGTATGTTACGCTTGTGTTATAAACATGCATTGAGAACATATGTTTAAAAATACAAAAAATATATAAATCGCATAAATATGTATATTATAATGTAAATGAAATGTCATTCTCCACCCAAATTTATAGTCACTTATAAACACTAAAAATTATATAATGAGTACTAAGAACCTAATTACCTTATAAGTAATATCTACTTGAAGTTTCCCCCTAATGTCAGCTAGCATTAAAACCAATTAATTATAACACCAGATACGAATTTACTATCCCAGAAGCATCTGTATTGTGGTCTAGGATTATTCACACAGAAGCAGATTCTAAGTAATTCAGCTAGATGAAATAATAATGAAACTAATACTGACATAAATATAAAGTTGGTTACAATCAATCAGGTTGCAATATAACAGCAGCAACTTGAATTAATCAATTACATCAAAATAAACTAAAATTGCCCATTGTCAACTGCTGACTTAATACATTTATTCATGAACAAGAACGAATTCCCCCCCCCCCCCCCCCCATTTTTGTGATGCAGCCTCTATTGTATACATAGAGACTAACATAAGTCTCAAGGAAAATTTTAAAAGAAATCAGCCTAACTCCATTTATAAAATGTAAATTGCTAATTAAAAATCAAAATACTATTAAACTGCACTTGATACTCCATATATATATATATATTCCAAGTGCTGAATAGATATAATTTTCCTGTAGATGGATAACATTATATAAAGATTATCATCTATGAGAATGATGTTTCATCAAGAATCAAAGTATGTAACATGTGTAATATAGAAATCCTAATTGGAACAATTATGTAAAGATTGGTCACCATAGCGCTGATGTAATTGTCTGCATTGATTGCATAATTAGACCAGAGAGGGTATATAAGGATATTCATTAACCCCACAACTCACACACTCCTGACAAAGCCATTGACAGCTTGCTGAGCTGGGCAAAACGCGTAGAGTGGTGTTTTGGTCTAGTGAGGGATCCGTAGCTGTACCTTCCACTGAGCAGTGACGTCACACGCGCCGGAGGAGAAACGGAGCTGAGCGTTCCAGGTTGCAGACGGCTGACATCCAGAGCCAGAGAGGAGGCGGTGAGATCGGATAAAACCCCCTAGAATCACTGTGATTGTGATAAATGCATTTTTAATTCTGGCACATTGTAAGTGCACATTTTATATGCTCATATTCATTTTATAAAGTTTTTGGAAAGACAGATCGCGCTATGTAGCTTTGTTTCCTCCCATATGTACACCATGGTAACCCTGACGAGATAAGCCTGGAGGGATATCCACAATATACAGCTACTACCTGGGGTGGCAGCCCAATCTGCCAACTGCATACTTACCACTTACATCTTGTGAGTAGATAGACCGACAGAGCCAAGATATTGTCATTATTATTTCATCAGAGTCTCAACGTCTGCACTTAAATTTGCACTGTTTTCTGTTTTTATTTCCCTATATTTTGCTCCTCCTGGATTGTTTGAAATACATCTTTCTACTTGGAACCCTGGAAACAGGTTCTACCAGAGGGTTTGAGCAGGGTTTATTATTTGAGCACTAATATTAATTTTTTATTGCACTTGCACGTATCACTATTGTATATATTTAAGTTGTTAGCGCCTTATATTCACTTATTCACAATAAGCTCCCTAGATCATTCCCATAGGTGTCTGGGGGCCCTCGGGTGGTTCCCATGGTTGTGTGGGGACCTCGGGTGGTCCATGCAGGTTCTTTCCCGCAGGAGCCCCCCAGGGGGCCTCAGGTGGTACCCGTGGGTCCTCAGGTGGTCTCCGTGGGGCCCCACATAAACTGGTGGTTATTTTGACCTTTCATTTATTTCATAATGGTTTTGTTTTGGTGTTTTAATTGAGAATTGTGGAATTTATTTTGGATTGGATTAATTGATTGGTTGTAATTTAGTTCTGTTTACTTCTTTATTTGTTTTTAATTTCTGATTGTTTGGATGGCATTGAAACTTGTTTGTGATTGTTTCTTTTATTTTGACCATTGACTGGCATAGTGTGAAATGATGCATAGATTATATGGGCATCATTTACCCACTCAGCCATTCAATTGTTTTATTGGCATTTGTTATGTATTTAATTGGCTATGTGATGTGTTTTATTTTGCTATGTGGTGCATTTTATTTTGCTATGTGCTGTGTTTTTGCTATGTGCTGTGTTTGATTTTGCTGTTTAATGTTTTTTATGTGGCTATGTAATGTTTTTTTATTTGGCTATGTTATGATTTATATTTGGCTATATGCAGGCATACCCCGCATTAACGTACGCAATTTGACCGGAGCATGTATGAAAAGCGAAAATGTACTTAAAGTGAAGCACTCCCTTTTTTCCACTTATCGATGCATGCACTGTACTGCAATCATCATATACGTGCATACATGATGTAAATAACGCATTTGTAACAGGCTCTATAGTCTCCTTGCTTGCGCACAGCTTCGGTGCAGGTAGGGAGCCGGTATTGCTGTTCAGGACGTGCTGACAGGTGCATGCGTGAGCTGCAGTTTGACTATTGGGCGATATGTACTTACTCGCGAGTGTACTTAAAGTGAGTGTCCTTAAAGCGGGGTATGCCTGTAATGTGTTTTATTTGGGCCTGATTTTTTAATCCTTCCCCATTTCTTGGTATATTGGTCAATCATGCCCATATTATATAGACATGATATACCAATGAATGAGTGAAGGGTGGTATAGTGGGTCTGGGGTGGGTTGTTAGGCCTTCTGGGTGGGTAGCGGGGCAGGGTGGGTTAAACCCTTAATTACTATAGCAGTTATTAACTGCTAAGGTGGTTAAGGGGCTAGGGGACATTATAATGTATTTATTACTGTATGTATGCTTTCAGGCAACAGAGGACAATAATGGGCAAATAATCTATTGTCCATATCTGGATAATAGTTATTTTGCCCATTACTGTACTGAATGTGTTTGGTGGGGGGAAGGGGGTGAGGTGTATTAACATACAGGATTGGTACCTCAGGCATGCGGGGACCCACGGGTATCACCTGAGGACCCACGTGGGACACCTGTGGGGAAGAACCGGGGGGCTCAAAGCTGTGGGGGCTGTGCGGACCCACAAGGACCACCCGAGGGCCCCAGACACCAGTGGGAACCACCCGAGGGACCTGAGACCACCGTGGGAACCACCCGAGTGCCCCCAGACACCAGTGGGGACAACCCAGGGACCCCCATACACCCACGGGAACAACCCGTGGACCCCATTGGGCCCACGGACACCCGTGGGTACCACCTTGACGCCCATGGAGCCTAGCGGGGACCACACAGAGACCCCCAGACACCCCTGGGTACCCCCGTGGTGCACTGTGGGCCTGTGGACACTGGTCATGACCACTGGGGACCCCCGCTGGACTGTTGTATTAATTGTGTGTGTAAAATAATAAATCATGGTTTTATTGTATGGGGGGGCACAGGGGGTGGGTTGTGTATTGGTGCTTACTAAATATTTTTACATTTAAATTTTAATACTAGTGTAGATGAGCAGGTGGTCTCCGGAGCTGAACCGCATTGTTTCAGTTCCGGCGACCCCCTACTTCCCGAGATACACCCGTTTTGGGGTGCTGGTATCTCCTATGCACGGTCACGTGATCGGGACATTTACATGCATAGGAGATACCGACACCCCCTAATGGGCCTGTATCTCAGGAAGTAGGAGGTCCCCGGACCTGTAACCAACGTGGTCAGCTCAGGAGACCCCTTGCTACAATACACAGTAATAACATTTAAATGTAAAAATATTTTTATTTTCAGTGATTTTTTCGCAGAGAGAGGCGGATCTCTCTGCAGCAGATACAACTCGTCGGGTGAGCCCTTATCAGTGGGCAGGTCCTATCGCCGCCGGCAACTCGCCATGTTTGTAAATGTTGCTCTCACGGGTATTCGGGCCTTTCTGCATACCGTGAGATCAATGCTGCCAAAAATCGCGATTTCAAAACCCTGCCGATAATTTCTATCGGACTTTAATGTATAAGGCCCTGTATCTTTAAAGCAGCTGCTTTCATGGTAAGGAATTTTCTTAGGACCCCGTGAGCGCGGTAGTTTGACTGGATTGCTGTTGTGCTACTCCACCATAATTTTGTTTTTCTATTCTGCGTTTTGTGAAAAGCAGATTGTAGTACTGCAATGGCATTGCAGATATGATTATAGGAATTCACAGCTTTCTTGGTTATGATGTAGAATCTATTTCCGGACTGAGTCATATAAGAAGCTTGCTTCACATCCCTGTAGTGTCTTTGTTGCTGATACTTCCTAACATTGGACTGTAGTAGAATCACACATTCCTTCAAGTATTCATACTTCTTTCTTTGCATCTTTCAATGAACACAACTCTGTGTTGAGATTGCAGGCCTCCTTCTGAGAGACTCTAGTCTGTGAACTGGAGTCACTCCCAGGTACCGTCCAAGACACTGTATAGGAGTGTACCTCTATCGAGGTTCTCATCTACCTTTCATCCTTACAATGCACTAAAAGTCCATACTATGGCAACCTAGTGTGCATATGCATAGGGTTGGCGTTAGAGCAACTCAAGTTGTGACACTTCCCTAGAACCCATCCTCCTTAAAAGAAAGATAGCATCATGACTATTACAGTGGCCATTCCTAGATAAGGGACACTCTTCCCTAACTGTAAAATAATAAAAGGTGACCATTCTTCTTCACACAAAGTTGCACATTAAAGACATAGCATGAAAACTATATACTTAAAACAGTGAGACTCCCCTCCTCTGGTGTCCTCCAGGATTCTATGGTCTAGAAGCTTCTGCAGCTTCCTTCGTATGATGTCATTATCCAACCCCTGTAATTGGGCAAAATACAGACATCCTTAACCTATTAGAAATTATACATGTCAGTTGACTTGAGCTACTTTGGCAACATAGAATTAGCTACATGAAATCAGCTATATAAAATAATCTGCATTTGGCTGGGATCTTTCCTATTCATTAACCTGTCAATTCCATATTAACCTGACTAGTAGTCCCACAAGGAAGGTTACACAAGTAAAGCTGGGAGTAGACACCACTGTAACTCGGCGTTAGCCTCTCACGCCTTGTACAATCATGGCTGGCAGATTGGAGTGCAGGTGTTATTAAGGCATCTTTATCCTGGTTCAAGGATTCATCTTTATTTTTCTCCTCCTTTTTCTTTGCCGCCATTCCCGTGACGATTCTGTCATTGACTCTGGTCAGCACCACATCTCGGCTCCTTTCTGATGCATATTCTCCTGACATCGCAGGCTCATACGTTTCTGTAACTTCCTCTGTAAATTGAGAAACACTGTTCTTTCTCTTCCTCTTTACCTTTGTGGCGCCAAAGACATCAGTTTTACTGGGCACCCACTCAATGTTCCCAGCTTCTGCTTCTTTCTTGTGCTGCTTGCTATTGCAGCTGTGGGACACAATATTGTTTATGCTGCTCTTCTTGCCACTATTTATATTTAAGAATATGGGGACACGATTCTTCTGTGTGACCTGGTTCACGACAGGCCCAGCATACTAAATCCTTCAGCTCATCCCCTGGTCTCATTCTAGATGGCGTGATTCCAAATTCCTAGTCACTGACTCCAGGGTTATGGGGTCCTGCGCTCTGGACATATGTTGCTAGTGCAACTTTCATTTGTGGGTATGGCTATTTTCCTTGGGCCCCATATGAGTCATCATCATCCTCATCATCATAATCAGATGGCCTGAAGGGGACACTGTTTCACATGGTGTATTGCAAAACAAACATTTCATGTTGACCATTTTCAAACCCTGTTTTTTGTTGTTGTTTTTTTTTCACACCCTATAGGGCAGACTTTACACCCAGCAGAAGCTAGTCACGTGCTTTTCACAGCACAGTGATCCTGGTTTGGTGACACAAAAGGAGCGACCAATCAGAGCATGGGAATTCCCTCCCACTAGCCATTAGGAATAGGGGCTCATCCTTTGGCCGACGTCAGAGAAGGAGGCGTGCCAAGCCGCCTTGAAAAGCTGGGTGGGTGGGAAATATGAATTAGCCAATGGGAAATGTGCTTACGAGCTGTATCTCCCCCGGCTAACTAATTTCCACCGGCTTGGCATGCTCCTCCAGGTCTGGCAGACTCAAAAGGTGTCCCCACAGGGTGCCCTTTGTTCTCCAGACCTGGACTATCGCCCTTCCTCGCCCACCAAACAGTTTTGTCACCTTTGGACATCCTCCCTCCTTTGAACACCGGTCTATCCAGACTTCCCGGCACCAAGGCGGATGCCCGGGCTGACTGAATAGACATTTATAGTAAATGCACCAAACGTAATAAAATATAGTTGAATATATCATATATCTTGGGAAGACCCATATCTGTGAGGGAAACAGGACTGGGATATCTGGGCTCGAAAAACCAGGAGTCTGGGGGACACTGGGCAGCTCCGGTGTAATTAAACCCACATACCAGCAAATAATGCCTGCACGCCGGGGAGAATTGGGGGACTACCGGTAACTTTGGCCCCCGAACTCCTGCAAACAAAACAATTGCATTTCTACCCAAATATCCCACCTAAAACGTACACTCAGAAAGTTTCATGTCTGGGGCAAAGGGAACATGAAAAGTTGAATCTGCATTATAAACTCTTCCTGTGGATTTCCCCATGAAACCCTGATAGTTTGTGAAGCCAATAAAAGTTTTTTTTATATATATCTGAAGAGCCATGGCAGAAATGCAAGAAATCCACAATATGTTGTAGTGACCCCGGAGACATTAGTTCCTTACGAGCAGGAGATGCTCTTTACTGAGATTCCATATTTTGCAGCAACAAGAGGCTCTAGAAGCCATGCTGCATAGCCTGTGTTTTCTCTGTGTCCTGTAGATTCCCTGTCTGATTCCGGCGCACCCAGTAACCTTGTGGATTAACGATTTGAGACCACTTCTATAAACCAGGACACCGTCAAAAATCAGTTTAGCCTGTTCTTAAACTCTCTTAAGTCACACACGAGTCAATTAATGACCAGTGGCCAAAGGATTGATAAACAACAAAAAACCATTAGGTTCATTGGCACATATAACAATCAATGGAGCACAGTGAATGCATTTTTTTTTGTAGTGATTAAAGTAAGATTGTATCCTTTTCACTTAAAATGTATCTGTTAATTATAATCTTTTGACTGAGGATCTTAGTTTCCAACTTTGGCGGCTGTATTGTGGAGATATTTGTGCCTTTGAGCATCAGATGTTAAATACATTACAAGTAGTTAGTGCATTGTCTCTGGGGGCTTTTCTTATACATTCTCTGGGATTTTCCTTTTGCTGCTAGCTTTTGCCCAGATGCACAAACGTATATGAAATTATTTTATTCTTAAAGGTTGAGCGGGAGGTCATATGCCAAATTTAGACGACATACTCTATCCCAGGCCTGCACAACATATGCGGCCTGCGACGGCCCCAATCAAAATACCCGCTCCAGCAGTGTGACGCGCTGACGTGCTCCCCCCCCTCGAGCCTGCTCAAGTAGTGTGATGTGCTAACGCGCTCCCCCCGAGCCCGCTCCAGCAGTGTAACGTGCTCCCCCCCAGCCCGCTCCAGCAGTGTGACGCGCTCCCCCCCTCGACCCCACTCCAGCAGTGTGACGCGTTCCAGCAGTGTGACCATGAACTTCCAGGGTCTGCTGCTACAACACGCTTCTTACCTCTCGCCTCACCTTCTTGCCCTAATACCGGTAGCCGCCAACACCTCCTGGGGCCCACTTCTGCTGCCGCCCAATCAGGTAGGCTTTGGAGGGGGGGGGGGTGGTTGATGAGGGGGACTGCAGAAAGGGATGGAGGGAGATATGATGATGGGGGGTGCTTGGGGAGCTGACAGGTGCTCGGGGAGATGATGAAGGGTGCTGGGGGAGATAATGATGAGGGGTGCTGGGGGAGATAATGATGAGGGGTGCTGGGGAGATAATGATGAGGGGTGCTGGGGAGATAATGATGAGGGGTGCTGGGGGAGATAATGATGAGGGGTGCTGGGGGAGATGATGAAGGGTGCTGGGGGAGATGATGATAAGGGGCAATGGGGGAGATATGTTTTGTGAATTTTTTTAATGTCTGCGGTCTCACCAAATAAACCCTATTTTATTTAACAATGTTGTCCTGCCTAGTGGATTGATCCAAGAAGGTATACAGGTGTTAATTATAATTTTGTTTCAAGTAAACATGGTAAATAAATGTATCATTTTAAATAATAAATGCTGTCTTACCCGTGCGGCCCAAATTTGTTTTCCTTGGAGCATTTCGGCCCTTTTCACTTTACAAGTTGTGCAGGCCTGCTCTATCCTATATCCCTACTTACAGTATATGGATCCAGAGGAAGGCAAACAAAAACCCCAGTGAAATATCATCCAATAATATCTCATAAAGGGGAAGAATACATTCCTTCCTGGCACCAATAATTGGCAATCAGATTACACCCTGTATCAACATCCTTCATATGTATACTTATTTGGTATATCCCTGTATACCTTTCCTTTCAAAAAGATGCCCAACCTTTTTTTGAAGATATCTATTGTATCTGCCATCACAATCTCCATGGGTAATGAATTCCACATTTTGACTGCCCTTACTGTAAATAACCCTTGCCTTTGTTGCTGTTGAAATCTCCTTTCCTCCAACCTTAAGGGATGACCCAGTGTCCTTTGTTCTGCCCTTGGGATGAAGTTATTTTGAAAGCTCCTTGTACTGTCCCTGAATATATATATATGTATATAGTTATCATATCCCCTTAGATGCCTCATTTCTAATGTAAATAAAGCTAATTTAGCTAGCCTCTCCTCATAAATCAGATTATCCGTCCCCTTTATTAATTTGGTGGCTCTCATCTGCACGTTCCATAATGTCTTTTCTAAGGACTGGTGCCCAAAACTGTACTTCATATTCAATGTGTGGTCTTATTAATGCTTTATAAAAGGGGCATAATTATGTTTTCTTCTCTTCCATCCATTGTCCGTTTAATGCAAGATAATATCTTGTTTGCCTTTGTAGCTACTGCATGACTTTGGGCACTATTGCTAAGCCTGCTGTCTACAAGCACTGCTAAATCCTTCTCCATCAAGGATTACCCCAACTTATCCCCATTTAATTTGTAAATCACCTGTTTATTCTTAGTTTACCAAAATGCATAACCTTACATTTATCTGTATTAAACCTCATCTGCCAGTTACCTGCCCAAGTTTCCAGTCTACCCAAATCCCTCTGGAGAGAAAATTACACCCTGCTGTGATTCTACTACATTACACAATTTAGTGACATCGCAAAGATGGAGACTTGGCATAGAGAGCAAACCTTAAGGTCATTAATAGACAAGTTAAAAAGCAGGGGTCCCAGTACCGATCCTTGAGGTACTCCACTCACACCTTTAGTCCAACTTTAAAAAGTTCCATTTATGACAACTCTGTTGTCAATCCTTCAACCAGTTTTCAATCCTGGTGAAACTATTTTTAGAGTCCAATTTGCTTAATTTTGTACACTAAACTCTTGTGTGGAACCGTATTTTATCTTCCTCAATCTCACAGATAATCTCTCATGTAAAACACATCCACCTCCTCTTCTATTTGTTTGATCCTTCCGAAAAAGGGAATAACCCTCTAAATTAACTGCCCAGTCATGAGTTGCATCCCACCATGTTTCAGTAATGCCTATGATATAATACTGCTCCCTTGTACAGAAGCTATTAATTCAAGCTCCCCCATTTTATCTGTCAGGCTTCTTGCATTAGCAAGCATGCATTTAAGGTTTTTTTTCCCCAGTCTGTACTATTATCTTATCTGCTCCTGCCTTTCTACGCCAATTGTGTTTAGTCTTTAGACATTTTCTAGAATAGGTGTAAACAATACCCAACTAACGTGAATGGAATAATACCAAGAAAATATAAAAATTGTAAGAGTATGTATTTAAAACAAGGTTCGTGCAAGGATTTTAGAAAATGGAATTGCAAAAACGTTCAAATGATCTGTGGATATATTTGTGCAACAAATGCACAAATATAGCCATATATTATTTTCTTATTTAAATGCATAACTTACTTGACATACAAATTTTCTTGGTGGAAAAAAAAAAAAACGTAACGCACAATCTAGGAGCACTGCTAAATTTGAACAAATGAACACAGGAGTTGGAAATTGTTAGAGCTTGCATATTTATTGAACAAATTCTACTAAAATAGTTAAAATACATAGGGTACTTGTAGTGCATCATTAAAGATCACATTATTACAAAAGCTTGCATTTTTATCAATACACAACTGCAACCATACATAAATGACACAAACTGCTTAATACTGATTCATTGCTCTATTATATACAGCACCGCTCACATTTTCTAATCTTACAATATGACACTTAAAAAAGGAAAAAGTTACAGAGGAAAAGAAAAACTAGTACAGTATAAGCAAATCATGCATTTGTATTTAACTGTCAAAAGCTAAAACAGCTCAGAACACAGTCTGTACTGTGAGGGGAGAGTTAAAGACAGAGTTATATAAAAGAAAATAAGGTGGGCTTCCAGATTGTGTCTAACACAACAGCATTCGTGAGTTGGTTACTTGTTTGTTTGGTCATTGAGAGCAAAAACAAAAGTGTAAAATTCAGAAGTTAATTGTAAGCAAAATCTTACCGATTTTCTCAGCTAAAAAAAAAAATTGCAAAATTACTAGCTGCCTTGCTACTAAAAATAATACCTGCTCCTAAAAGTAAGACCACAGGACAATTACATACCTGCCTCTTTCTTCAAATGAACCTTCTAGAAAATAAAATACAAAGAAAAAGTTAAAGATTTCTGCAAGGCCAGTGAAATATTATTGCTATTTTTCTTTATAGTAGGAAGGGGACGTAGATAAGAGTTTGTGTAAATTACAATTTTGTGATTGCTCCCACCACAACAGTTACTTTGTTGGTGAACCTACCCGGTATATTAAAAAAAAAAAAAAACCTTTTCTCACTTGCTCTGTTAGCAGTTATTCACCATAAAAGACTGCAGCAAAAAAGCCACACTAAAGACACACACACACACAAAAAAAAAAAAAAAAGTCAGTCCCGTCTAAAGAACAACAATCAGGAGAAAATACCAACACCTTCTTAGAACATGAAAGTAAAAAATAACTCCCACCAGTGCTACCTTGCCAAGGAGCATGTTTAGAAGTCCAAAATAGCACCATTCATCAGTGTCTCATATCCCGTGGCAGCTTCTCTGTCACTTACCACAAGGAAACAATGTGTTTCAAACAACTATTTCTATACATTAAAAAGTGTACATGGGTAAAATATAGATATACAGACGATAGATGTAAATAAACTAACAAGTATGCTACATCGAAGTGAAAGTAATACACAATAAAATGGGGACTCTTAGCCTCTGCGAGGGTACTGTTTTAAAGAGTAAACTGTAGTTGTGGAAGAGGAAAGGCGGAAGTCTTTCAGTTTCCTGTGAGCTGTGGAGTTTGACCAGAGGAAGACATTGTTGTGGTAGAAACAGGCCACAAGGCCCACCTGTACTGCGTGTAAACATGGATTCACATTGTGAACATTTTACTTTACCCAGACTGTAAAAACTGATTTATGGTAAACATTGTCCATTGTAATTCTCTAAGCAAGGCTCAGAGTCCCGTACATTCTTACACTTGATGATTTTACACAGGAACGATTCCCAATATATGACATCATGACCATATTAACAACCATAAACCAAATGCACTACACATGGAAGAGATATGATTAAAAAAGGAAGAGGTAATTAATTTCAGTGAAGAGGTGTTCGCAGTCATTTTCTGGAGTCAGGCATGTCACAGCTCCATTGTTCTCCTTGTGGTTGACCTCCTTAGAGAGATGAAGATGTCCCTATGCAGGAGGGAAAAGAAAGAGATCAGGAACTTTCCATTAAATAAAACAATGTATAGATGTATGTGTCTATACTGAGAAAAAAATAGCAGCTGACGCCATTGATGTGAAAAAAAATGTGAGGTGGGTACAAAATTCAAATTGGTTCATTTGTTCCCATGATGTACTGTAAGTAGAAGGCCAATGCAAAAAAAAAAATTACTTTATCCACTCCTGCTCTATTAAACAGAAAGCATGTAGTGGCGGAACGGGAGAAAGAGGTGGAATAGAAGGATGCAGGAGATCAAATAATATGCCCAATAAAAGAGGAAAACTGGACAATAAGGTAAAATAGATATCCCGTTGTTTTATAACCGTTCTTGTTATGAAACAATTAGATTTGTGGGGATCTGTGCATCGTTGATGTTATGGGAAATAAAGGGTGAAGATCACACAAGAACTAAAACATGTTTAGTAGCTTCTGCAAGAGATAGATAGGTAGATAGATAGAAATAATAATCAGAAGCTGCAGTCTAACAAGATGTATGGAGATGGCTATCTACAGCAAATCTCTCATTTCTGATTAACAATATCTGACAGTTATACACCATGTCTAGATAAGGCTATTTCTTACACTAATTGACCATCCTTATCCACTACTCCTTTAAAATATATCTGGAGATAAACGTGTAGGTGCACATTAACTGGTCTAAATTTAAGAGATACAAGCCCATGTCTGCAACAGTGGCAAGCAAATATTTATACTGATTTCTATGTTTTTGCTGAAGAATATTTGTGATCCAAATCAGCCATAAGGAATGCGATAATCTGTATTTCTAATTAAGAAGTTTCAAATCAACAAAGCTGTCTTTTTAACAGTAGACCATTAAAGCAAAGTTGTCAGGTGGGCATTACTGCAGGATGTGAAATTTAGCAGCAGAACCTAAACATGCACACAGACTGCAATCTTTGGAAGGCTCCCAGAGCATTGTTTTGGGCAGTTCCTTTCAGCTGTGAAAACATTTATGAAGTTGAAAGCTTGCCATGTGATCAAATCCAATGGGATTTCTCAACATTAAAAAATAAAGGTTTTTGTTTTTCCATTAAACAAAAAACGTCCACTTTTGAGAACTAGTTAACAAAAATGTGTATCGATGAGATAGAAAAAAAAGGTAAAAAAAAAGGCTGCAACACCAAATGTCACTGCATTGCCTATTTATTTCATGCACCCTCAGTTTCAACTAGAGCTAGAACATTTCCCACACTATGGGGGCTATTTGTTATAAAACACAATTATTTACGTTGAAAGACATAATGAAACAACTAAAAAAAACAAGCACGCTAACATATTCTTCTTAAGGGAGCATGCCGTAAGGAAGGGAGAAGGGTGATAATGAAACATCAAGGTATAGGGGGGTAGTCATTAAACTGTGATCGTGCACCACACAGAAATGCCTACTGACTTCAGTGGTAGTTTTGGTGCGAAAGTGCTGCCCCGATCAGCACATTCACAGTTTAAGAACTATCCCTCTATACCCACCTCCCCCTGACTGTAGGCTCTTTTGAGCAGAATATATTAGCCTGCTTGTGATATTTAGATCTGATTGCCAACTTCTTCATTGAAGATTCAATGCAGATTCTTCCAGCTTTAAAAGCTGGGTGGCCGTATTGAGAAGGAGTAGGTAGTTTTTGAAGTTTTATTGGACTTTCAAATAGGTGATAAGTTACAAGCTTACAAACCATACCGCGTTCTTCATCAGGTATGGCAGAAGTACAGAAATATATAGTACATATGCAGTAATATATACACATTGCACAGCATTAGCACATCTTGAAGCAAAAGGGTTAATGTACAGTACAACATTTGGTATTAACAGAGATGGAATAGGCAGCCTTTATTCTTAACTGACCAGATAAGCAAGTAAGAGTCAGAGTCCCAAACCATGTGTTCTATGTTTAAAGTAAGGCATTTCAGCAGATCGTGGACTAAGAGAAGTATGTACCGTGATTTTAACAGATAAGATATTAAGCACTTATCCAAACACAATATTTATTTATTTTAATTCATTTGCAAATTGAATGCCAGGTTTTCCTGCTACATTTAGTTCTGTGCCAACACTTCAGACATGGAGATCGGTTATTTTTGTATGCACATGAAAGAATGATAGCCTTTTGCAAATACTTGTGCATTAGTAGCTTTGCTTATACACCACAGATGAGGATAGTACATAATCAGAGTATTTATTCCTAATGTACTTTCTATCTTTTTAGTGTTCTGGACAGCTATTTAAACAAATAATGGATTTTAAAGTGCTTCACAGAAAGGTACAGGAGCACATTTTCCTCCTAGTCAGACATCTCCTAGTCAATCTCTAACAAAATAGATTTGTTCCTTTCTTACATTATATATTGTTTAAAATAATTCTTGCCAGTGCTTTTCATTTAGCTTTCTTACCATTCCTGGAACACTTCTCAATGTACCTCACTTTTGTGGTCTTCTCACTCGCCTGTATAAGTAGTTCTGTACACACAGGGGCTATACAGTATATCAAGTTTCCAAAACTGAATGTACTGTTGTCGGAAATGTATCAATGTACTTGGGCTAATTTTAGGATTATTTGTACCAGGAAGCAAAATGGAGGATTGGATATTTTTCTCCCTTGTTATACCAGTTTTAGTGCCATATCTAAGCTATTCGTTTTTCCACTAAGTTATGCAAAATGCAACTTTAAAGAATATGTTGGAAGAATACGAAGGCTCTTTCAATATATCACTATATCTACGTACAAAGTCTCAACATGCAGAAGGTCATATATCCCATTGCGTTTAACACACATTGTGTTTGTGACTGGCTCGGGAAACTAAAAAGATATTAAATAGATTAAGACCTGGAGAGGAGAAGGATCTCAAATGTGTGAGGCGTTATCGTAGCCCTTCATAAGGATATTCAGTTCTGAATGTTAAGTTATTTGCTTTTAAACAACAAAAAGAACACACACTGGTTAACAGAACAGTTCAATCCACTAATGGAAAAAAGGAAAACATTCTACTTTGTTTAGTCAGTTTCTGGTTTGTTTATTTGCCAGTTTATCTGCCAAAATAATTGCCTGCCAAGATGAGTCATTCTACAGCTAGACCCTGAGAACAAAATTAAGTACAGTACAGTATCTTACTAGTTTTTTTTGTACCGCTTTTTTACTTACGTTTCAAAAAAGTGTAAGTTATATCTAGCTTAGGCGCTAATGACCAACCACAACTTAAAGAATAATTATTTCCTACTCTGACTCTTTAGTGTCTACATTTAATTTAGACAATTGTAAGCCGAGTCCTGGTAAAAAAAACGGTAGGCTCGGTAGAATCAATTATTATTCTGGCTTTACTCCAACCAAGGACTTTCAGAGAACCTTCTGGCATCCATGCAAACTGGAGTTGGGATGGCTAAGCCTGAGACTCAAAACGTTGCTAATTTGGGTTTATTATGTCAAATCCGAGACAAGTAGAAAAGATTCAGATTCCTAAAAAAAAAAAAAAACTGATTAGATGGAACTGAAGTGGGACATACAGTTAGGTCTGGAAATATTTGGACACTGATACAAGTTTTGTTATTTCGGCTGTGTACCAAAATAAATTCAAGTTACAGTTAAATAATGAATATGGGCTTAAAGTGCAGTCTATCAGCTTTAATGTGAGGGTATTCACATTCAAATTGGAGAAAGGGTTTAGGAATTACATCTCTTTAATATGTAGCCCCCTCTTTTTCAATGGACCAAAAGTAATTGGACAATTGACTCAAAAGCTGTTTCATCAACAGGTGTAGGCTATTCCTTCGTTATTTCATCATCAATTAAGCAGGTAAAAGGTCTGGATTTGATTCCAGGTTTGGCACTCACATCTGGAAGCTTTTGCTGTGAACCCACAACATGCGGTCAAAGGAGCTCTCAATGCAAGTGAAACAGGGCATCCTTAGGCAGCAAAAAAAAGAAAAGAAAATCCATCAGAGAGATAGCAGGAACATTAGGAGTGGCCAAATCAACAGTTTGGTACATTCTGAGAAAGAAAAAAAAAAAGAACGCACTGGGGAGCTCTGCAACACAAAAATGCCTGGACGTCCAAGGAAGACAAGTGGTGGATGATTGTAGGATCCTTTCCATGGTAAAGAAAAACTCCTTCACAACATCCAGCTAAGTGAAGAACACTCTTCAGGAGGTAGGCATATCATTATCCAAGTCTACCATAAAGAGACGTCACGAGAGCAAATACAGAGGGTTCACCACAAGGTGCAAACCATTCATAAGTCTCAAGAATAGAAAGGCCAGATTAGACTTTGCCAAACAATATCTAAAAAAGCCAGCCCAGTTCTGGAACAGCATTCTTTGGACAGATGAAACTAAGATCAACCTGTACCAGAATGATGGGAAGAAAAAAGTATGGCGAAGGCTTGGAACGGCTCATGATCCGAAGCATAGCACATCATCTGTAAAACACGGTTAGGCAGTGTGATGGCATGGGCATGCATGGCTGACAATGGCACTGGGTGACTAGTGTTTATTGATGATGTGACAGAAGACAGAAGCAGCCGGATGAATTCTGAAGTGTATAAGGATATATTGTCTGCTCAGATTCAGCCAAATTCAGCGAAGTTGATTGGACGGCGCTTCACTTTACAGATGGACAATGACCCAAAACATACCGTGAAAGCAACCCAGGAGTTTTTTTAAGGCAAAGAAGTGGAATATTCTGCAATGGCCGAGTCAATCACCTGATCTCAACCCGATCAAGCATGCATTTCACTTACTGAAGACAAAACTTAAGGCAGAAAGACCCACGCAAACAACAACTGAAGACAGCTGCAGTAAAGGCCTGGCAAAGCATCACAAAGGAGGAAACCCAGCGTTTGTTTATGTCCATGCGTTCCAGACTTCAAGCAGTCATTGCCTGCAAAGGATTCTCGACAAAGTATTAAAAATGAACATTTTATTTATGATTGTTAATTTGTCCAATTACTTTTGAGCCCCTGAAATAAGGGGACTGTGTATGAAAATGGTTGCAATTCCTAAACGTTTCATACGATATTTTTGTTCAAGCCCTTGAATTAAAGCTGAAAGTCTGCACTTCTATTGCATCTCGGTTGTTTCATTTCAAATCCATTGTGGTGGCGTACAGAGCCAAAATTATGAAAACTGTATCAGTGTCCAATAATTTCCGGACCTAACTGTATGAATTCAGCACAGACTCATCACATGGGCTGAACTCATGGGGGAGGGTACATCCTCAGAAAATTATCTGTTAAATATTGGCAGTTGGGTGCGTGGTTTATCTTGTGAGGAAGCTGCTGTGGCCTCATTTAAAAAGTGCACCAATACAAGATTCTGAAAAGTTTTACCTCAGGAAATCTCCCATCTCTTTGCCTGGTTTTATATGGTTCCTGACTGCCCCAGATTGTCAAACTTGGCTCATACACCTGCAAAAGACAAACCGTTTCACAAAGTTTAAAGTGAACAAGTTATGATACTTAAAAGACACTATTCCTAACAGTGTATATGTTGGTGTTAGCTGTGGAAAATTTCATAAAAGCAACCGCTTTGGCGATTTATCAACATTACAGCGAAGTGACGAACGGCATTGAAAATAGCGTGTGATTGTCACAAGAAATTCAAAAATCCAGTACAACATTTTCAAACAAAGGGGGGATGGCTTCATAATGCAAATTTTCCTTTAGAAGACAGTAAATTTCACTTAATATTATATATATATATATATATATAAAAAATTTGGCACACTACAATGCTATACAGAGGCAGCAAGCTTATTACTCCTGTTAACGCGACGTGTAATTACCTCACAATTTACCTTTGAAAACAATGATAATGTGTGCAGTATCTCCTTAACGCACGCAATACTTACCAAGTGACTTCTTGCGTCATTCCACGTTAACGGGGGTAATAATGCTTGTTACATCTGTATGCCTGTTTCACTGAAATCAATTCAAGCTTCGGTTTTCTAGCATTATATATGGAGCATTGTCTATAAGGCCCCTACTCAATATGCTGTGAAGTCACTTCTCCATTTCACGGAAGCTCTTACCTCCATCCAAATTAATTGTGCTCAGAGCTTCCCTAACTTGGAAAAGCGGCTTCACAGCATACTGAATATGACTATTATGCCAGGAAAAGGTATCACAACTTGCAAAAGCCTACAAG
Source organism: Ascaphus truei (assembly GCF_040206685.1). Lineage (NCBI taxonomy): Eukaryota > Metazoa > Chordata > Amphibia > Anura > Ascaphidae > Ascaphus > Ascaphus truei. The sequence goes on along the minus strand of NC_134483.1, from coordinate 225,997,798 downwards.
TGCACAAGAAAACATAAGTATAACCAGTTTTAACAAAGAAATAAGATGTCTGATTCTACAATATGGTACTGCTATAGCTTTCCTTCTGCAATTATCTACTGATTAAATTGCAATGCAGTGTAAAAGTAAATGTTAAGTGATCTCCCCCTCAATGTGGTCATTGGCAAGCTCAAAAAATCATTTTCTGCAGAAAATCTGTTTTTTTTAACATGTTTTTTTTATGCATTGCAATATAGTACAAAAACTGTGTCCCCTATTCTCATCAAGTCACAAATATGTGAGTTATGTCCCCAAATGTACATCAAACTTCAATTGACCTTTTAGACCTTTAACAATAATACTGACAAGTGAGCCCTTAGGAGCCAGAGTGATGAAGAACAATTAGGAGATATATATCTCTATATCTATATATATTTATATATATAGATATAGAGATATATATATATATATATGTAAATATACGGCAGAGCATTTCATACTTTCGCTAAATTAATGACAGGTATGTGAATGGACTACAAATAGCTAACATGGTGGTGAGGTGTTCAATGAATATGGCAGAAAGGATTAAGTATTTTAATCAATCCAGCACATTATATGTTAATGTTAAAGGAGCAATCCATGCAATATTCCACATAAATGTTTTTTTTTTTAATAAATCAGTTCTGTAGTATTAGATAATACTTACTGCATTTTTTTTAGTTCAACTTATTGTAATTTTTAATGAGTTTTAATATAATGAGCATCCTTTATTTCAACAGCAGGTTTTAACACACTTCCCCAGCAGCCAGCGCAAGATCTTTGCAATACTTTCCTGTTTGTGATCATTTGTTGCCAATATTTCCAGTAGTTTGAGCTGCAAACTGTAATAATAGATAATGTTACCTTAGTAATATAAGAATACTTTGTAGCTGGTGAGTTTCACTGACTAAAGGATTGATTGAAACTGAAAGACAGCCATTTAGTGAACCCTGGGAAGCAGGATCTTTGCTGATAGATGACAGAACTACTTGATCGGCACCTTAGGTAATTCGTTTTCAATAAAAGGTCATCGCAAGTGGGGGGGGGGGGGTGATTGAAATCATGTCACAATTCTTCCATGACACAGGGAATAAACTAAAACCTCACTGGAGTGCTTTCATGACAGGTTATTTGTTTGTTTTGATTCCTGTGGCATGTCAGTAGCTTACATTATCATGGATATGCTTTGATCTGGTTGCTGTGACGCTGATGTATACAGAGTGGGAGGAATTCCCTTTCACTCACGCATGTGTGACACTGCTATTATGTGGGCGTGCATTCTATCAGTTGGTATGAATGCTGTGGGGTCATTGTGGTATTCCACGTTGCCAGATATACTAGTGCATGCGCAGGACAGTAATAGTGGAGTTTTTTTGTTTACATAGATGCTTTAACCAGCATTTGCACATAAGCCACCCTGGCATGTTGCGTGCGCACGGATCCCGTCGGTTGTCATAGACACGTTGCTAAGGATACGACTCCACGACGTGAGCCTGCGCATGCGCAGTATATTGCATATAGCTTACGGCTGTTCATACACTGACGTACGCTTATCCAATGATGCGGTCGGTTGTATTCAATGTGATCACGTTGTGAGCGCGCACCCTATTGGTTGCCACGGATGTGGTACTGCATTACGCGATTGCATATAACAAGCTTGTACATACGCGGAGCCCTGATGTCGGGTTTTCGTGTGCCATGTTTGTATTGGTGCTTGCAGTACCTTGCATTGGATTCTTCAGTATTGGTCTTCTGAGTTCAGTGGGTGGTACCTATGGTTGTTGTTTGGATTTTTATGGGTTTTCACAGAGTTTACGATTAGGATTAGGTGTTTTTTTTACTTAGTGGTGGGGGTATATATGAGTGTCCAGATCAGTCACTTGTTGCACTGCCCTGAGGAAGGTCCCTCTGTGAGGACCGACACGTTGGCTGCCCTGTGTTCACAATACACATTTTTTTGGATTATATCTGAGGTGTGCTGTCTTTTTTGTCAGCAGGACCCCCTTGGTTACTGTGTGCATATACTTCATCTATGGGAGTGTGTGTGTGTGTGTGTGTGTATATATATATATATATATATATATATAGATATACATACACACATATATATCATTTTCAAACATTCTGAGATGTAATTACAGTATATAGCGGAGTGCGTTACATTTATTGCACTCTTACATATGTTGTTCAAAAGGTGCAATCCCACATAGTCAGCCAGTTGAAGAATGGTGCTTGTACAACACAAATTGTAGAAATAAATTTAAATAAAGAAATATTACAGAAACTACTCTTCAAAGTTTCAAAATGTCTCAACTTATATCACAAAAGTCAGGACATTGCAAGAATAGGCTGTAACATAGGATTACATTTCCAAATCATAATGATTAACCAGAACATTTCAGAATCAAATTCATTTTCATTTAGCTGAACAGCAAATGTACTTTTTTCATCAACAGCATCCAATTACTGATCATCACATTGCATCTTATGCGTACCACACTGGTGACTTGCACTCAACACAGGGACATAGTGACCTTTTGTAAAGTGTGACTTAATGAGTTTACTGTAATGGCTGCATTAAAGCAGCAGTGCCACCAAGTGTATCCTGTAGCATGGATATCAACAATTAGTACTCACCTTTAGATGATGAAAAATTGATTTCCCACTTTCCCTACAAATTCTGTCATTGTCACACGTTTACTGTATCTGGAAGGTTATTTCTCAGGCTGCCCTGTAGGCTGCACTTATAGTGCCAGCGACAGCGTTGGGATAAAACAAACGCATTGCTGCCATCACGTGCGCTTATAGTAAGTGCCACGGATGTGTTGCGATCGCTGAAAGTCATCTTATTTGATTTTCCAGCAACCGTCGCCGGCACTATAAGTGTAGCCTAAGTGGTTTCATTTTGAGGCCTACTGACACCTAAGTATTTTTTTTCTCCTTGTGTATAATACTAATCTTAAGTGCTGTGGTGTATTATTATGTATGCATACAGTACAAATGTCCTTGTGCTGTCTATTATTTTCTATAATTTCTCATGCTATCGCGCTGAAAAGTTGTGGTGCTGGGCGAAGTTTTGCAAAAGTTGTTCATTCTAAAAATCTTCAGCACTTTGTAAATGCTCAATGTTTGCCAAATTTGCAAGAATTTTTACGCAAATCTCAAAGTAAGCCTTCACCTAGAGCAGGGGTGGGGAACGTCCGGCCCGCGGGCCACATAAGGACTGCAAAATCATTTGGTCCGGCCCCTGTGCGGCTCTGCCCTTTATATTAAAAAAAATGGCAGCGATTCCGCATGCGCAGAGCCGAGGTCCCGCAGGGCAAGCAGGGTGTCCGGCCTGCTGCCTGTGAGCTCGCTCCCCCCCTCTTCCCAACGTGGGACGGAGAGCAGGAAAGCGCCAACCCAGCATCCCCCGCGCTGTGCTGACCTGCGGACTACCAGAGGTCAGCCAGTGCGGAGTTTACAGTGAGAAGTGCGGCTCTGGACTCGGCTGTCATGCTCAACCCGAGGAGCCCAAACCACTGCAGGCGCTGCTGGAGGGGAGGGGAAGGGAGTCTGTGTGTGGTATGTGTGGTATGTGTGTATGTGTGTGTGTGGTATGTGTGTATGTGTGTGGTATGTGTGTGTGTATATATATATTTTTTTTTAATCTGCTGTCTCCTTGAAAACCATTCCCTCATCCCAAATGGAAGATTTAGGATTTCCCAACACTTGCATTCTGAATCTCCCTGGGAACGGCTTTTATATTGGCATATATGTCCCAAATATTTGGGGCCATGGACATCATTTATCAAAGCATGCTGTATCAAATACCTAGAAAGTGCATGTAAGCCTATAACAGATAAGTGTCTAAATAAAGTGTGAAATGTATATTTGTCCCACAAAAATGGCTGCATGTGTTTGTGTCAGTGCATCAAGACCAATTTTATAGTCTCTCTCCCACCCAGTTCACTGGATCTGATCTGATGCTATCACCTCTCATGTTAGACTCAAGCCAACAAACCTTTTACATATACAGTACTGGGGCAGCGTATACCTCACTCACTCACCCAGTCAGTCACTGTCACCCACCCAGTCACTGTCACCCACCCCAGTCACTGTCACCCACCCCAGTCACTGTCACCCACCAGCTAACATCACACGCCTCACCAAAGAGAAGCAGTTCCAGCCATCACATTAGGGGTGAGTTAATTAAATGTTTGACCAAAATAGCAGGCTAATTTTTAAGTTGATAATTTTGTATGGCCCGCGAATGATGTTATATCCAAATGGCCCTTGGCAGAAAAAAGGTTATTTTAAAACAGAGACAGAACATGAAACACAGACAGAGCTCAGTGCACATCCAGTGAAACCTAAACACAGTACAGAGCCTAAATATATATGTATAGATATCTATTAAATAAAATGGTCTTTTAGTTTAAAAAAAGGTTCCCCACCCCTGACCTAGAGGGAAAACTTTCCAGGTGAAATGGGGCAGAAAAGGATACATCAAAACAAGGGCCCTACATATTTTTGTTACAAAAGGACACACACAAATTGAAATAGTATTTAATCGAGTAGAATATTCCTGGACTCCACTCATCGTTAAATGAAGAAATTCATCATTTAAAATTGATACAGGTAAAAGAAATTGCATTTATTCATATGAACAACGAATGCTCGATCTGGATTGGCTTTAACCTACTGTAAATATGATTATTTAAACCTGGACTAGGAGGTTGTGCATGACTTTATATGGACCCATATTTACTTCCCTGTAAGGTGTCTTCCCCTACAGGGAATAAAAATATCCAGTCAAAAGAAGCCCATTGGAAGGGGGGAACAAAGGAGTAGTTTCAATATCTGTCTAAAAAGTTAAGGCACAGTTTGAACTGAGCCTCTCACAAGTGTATTCAATATAGTAAATAAATAAAACAAATCTTAACTATTACAGCTAAAATTAATTGCAATCGCATGATACAGTATCAGGCAGAGAAAGGCTTTGGATGAAGATAATTCATGATAAATTACCTGGAGAATTCCAATAATTCCTTATGTGAGTAAACAGAAGCGGAGTGAGAACTTTTTTGACAAATAGCTTTCATTTTGTTCTGCTGACTCCATTCTTAAAGGGTGGCATGCTCAACTGTATTTATGATGCTCTTCCCTCTATCACTTTAAAAGGTGAAACAATGTATCTGTTTTTAAAAACAGAACAAGAATTTCAACATAGAGGCACTTTAAAACTGTCATTTACAAGATGCCTAGAAATGGGCAAATTTTTCGCCAACTTTTGAATTTGTCACGAAAATTGTTGTGTTTTCACATTTTCGAATATTCACAAATTTGTTAATGTTCCAAAAAACACAGTTTTTGTTTTATTTGAATACCTCATAAATGCAGAAATTAGCGAAAGTTCACAAATGTGCAAAAAAGATGCAACAAATGTATACCATACCAGCAAAGTATTATTATTTTTTTTTAATTCGGAATACCAAAAAAAATAAAATAAACGATTTGCATCAAATTCACCCATCTCTAGAAATACATTGATTATGATCTACAATGCGCACATAAAAACTGGGGTTATTTTTGCCTTTTTAGGAATTTAATAATATCTCAATCTTTCTTATATATAAAGAATATATAGGATTTTGAGGACAAAAAGCAAGATTTCATGTACATATCCTTTCTTTATTCTGGTATATTCCTGGATGACTTTCAAATACAAATCTGTTTTATAAAACTTGTCATTTCATAAAGTAATATCAACAACCATAGAGGATACATTTAGAATTAAGCTGAATTGTTCCTGGATAAGGAACCAGTTCATTGTTTGAGAAATGGAAGGCAGCTATTGTCCTCATACGAACCCTAGCTTTGTTATAACCAGCTTCTGAAATGGGAGGAGCTGGAAATCAAACACTACACTGCACAAAACTAAGTGAAGCCACATAGAGAAATTTCACTAAATCACAAGTGAATTGTTTTTTTAGGAAAAAATAGTGTTTTATATATTAAAACTAATACAACACGCTGTCTTTTTTCTTCTTCTTACCATTTTAACAATCTGGTGGTAGTCCTGCAACTGCATTGTAGCCATTAGCACAAGAAGAACAATCTGAAAAATAAAATCTTTTGCATTACTGTATATAAATGAAAAACAAAGATGAATGAATGAGACATTGTTAATCATAGTGCCCAGATTAGGAAACATTATCCTCTGATGGCTTTACTTGTGGCGCAATTTATACGTACGGCTGTCTGCAGAAATGATTTCTAATCTATAAATTCACTGCAGTGTGCAGAAATTCAGAATAGTACAGTATATATACATACATAATGCTCAGCAGAGTCATGAGCCAACGCACGTCTATTGCATATCCTTGCAAAGCTTGGGGCTATTATTAGCTGTTTTCACAACTTAGAAGTGCACCCTGAGTGATTCACACACTGAATCAGACAACAGCAGAGGTAGATAGTCATTCTCCCAGCCAGCACAAAATGCATATATCTTAGTACTCCCAGTCATACCTGTGTATGTCAGACACTTCAGTAGAACAAAAAGGCACACACTGCAGTGTATTTTTGAAATGCCACTCTCTATTACATAGCCTTTCTAGAAATCAACTGTTAGTGCCAGACAAAGCAGGGGAAGCCATTGTGCCAACGTGTTCCTGTGTAATCCAAACCCAATGTACTTAACTTCGGTGATCCTGATCTAACATTGTTGCCAAGTAGTAAATATTGCATCTCCTTTAACTTTTATCGGAAAGACCATTTAAATGTTACCCGACCACTATAATTAACATTGTGGGTACATTGTTGAATGTGAATGGTAAAGGAATGCATACTTTGGGGGCTTTTAAATTAGGGATTTCACATAACTGGAAAGTTCTGCCTTTCCGTATTCGAGGGGTTCCCAGAGTATATTGTGCAGGTTAATGAGGGTTAATATTCACAAACCAGAAAAAAAAAGTGTGTGTGTGTATATATATATATATATATATATATACACATACATACATACACACGTATATATATTTCACATGCAAAAACTGCTTTCCCGGTCTCCCAAACTAATGTAAAATTATTAGACAAGTTCTAGGAGGTGAATTATAATTACTTTACCCGTCATCATAAGAAGATAATAAGCTGTATCACGACATTAACCAAGGTCTGTTAAAAAGTATGTTTGCGTCAAAGTTTACCTCCAAAAACATTAAAACATTTGCAAAATGTCCCCATGATGAAGATGCACAATCCAGATGCAATGTGTGTGCCCGCTCAGCAGCCCCTGGCATGATGTCATTATTCTATTCTGCAACTAGGAGCAGGCACAGCCATTCCCTTCTGTCCCTGCTCACACACTGCAGCAGGGACACGCTGCTGGGGAAGGAAGCAGCACAAAGACAGGCTGTTCATGGGTAGGGTGGGGGTTTGGTTTCATACTTACAGGCAGGCGGCTCTGCTCACTGCTTCCACTCTCTGTCCTTAGTTTTACCTAGTTAACAAAGAGGTGGCTTTAAGGGGGGCATTTTGCTTCGGGGATCTCTCTGGGTAGAGAAGTCCTTGTACTTCGAGAAAGAAGAAGAAGTGCAGCTCTGACAGAAGGGGGTCTAAAAACAAGTCTCTTCCCCACCTCTTCTCTGGCCAAGGCTGGGCTTAGGTTTGTCTGTGTGGGATAGTCTGAATTAACGAGCTAATTTGGACGGTCCCTGGCCGATTTCCCAGGGCCTCCGCTTTTGCTGCTGCAGAGCCAGACTGCTTAGTCTGCAATAATCTGCAACTCAAAGTCTCCCCCCCACCCCACCGTCTGGAAACCAGAACCTCCCCACCAATACCAGCCACGGCCACCGCCTGCAGCCCAGCCCTTCCCGGGGCCCGGCTCCTCCCCCCCCATACCCTCCTCTTTGCTGCGGGTGGGGTAAAAGCAGCAGCCCCCCCCCAATAATGCACTGCACAGTCCTCGTATGATCCCTGCTGCTCCCATTCTGCAGACAAGGCCCAGCCTCCCCCTTTTCTGTGCATGTAGGCATTGGCCCCCTGAACCATCCGTTAGCATCAGGAGGCGGGGCAGCTCTGCCCTCCCTCTTCCCTCTGCCAAATAAAGTGAGAGGAGATTGGTTGGGATCCCAGTCATGCACCCCGGCCCAGGCTGATGCTGCTGCTGCTGCACATACGTGGCTGGCTGCCAGCAGAGAGGGGGGAGCCGCGCACTGTAATCAGAAACCTGCAGCAGAGGTCGTTTCAGGCAACGGGGACAGAGACGTGCGGCTGCCTCCTTCCCATTTTTGAGCATGTCTGTCGCGGAGAGGAGGAGGGGAAATGGTGCACTGGATGTGTCTTCTTTGTTAGATTATCCCCTTTTTATTTGCCAACCCACTTTTTTTTCTTCTCTTACCTGGTGTGCAATAATTATAATAAACCCCTCACGTCTCCGTCGTCGCCCCCCCCTCCCCCCCAAGGCAAAATCTTAATGCAGTTCTAAAAAAAAAAAAAAAAAGGGGTTTACTATTTCACAGCCAGCTAGTAGTAGATGGGAAATTTGGGTTTTTGTTTCTGGTTTGGTTGTTGCATTACATCACCAAATCATCAGAGTAGGTTAATAAAAAAAAAATATATATATATATTAATATTTATTTTTTCAATCTTAAGGATTGATGTGAATGTATCTCAGTGATATTGACTCCAAATAATTAAGTGTCTCCTTGAAGTACAATATGTAATTATTCTGTAAAATATGTTTCTTTAGTCCAGAACCCCTCTTCTCTGCATCTTAACCCTTTTGCTGCTGGGGGTAGGAGCAGTAAACGCATTGAGGCCCCTCGCTGAAAGTGAAGTAAAAAAAAAAATCATGATGCCCAAACAATCTAAAACTTGTCAAATCTCCCTAATTTTTAGCAGCAGTAATCTCATAGATTGCAGATCAGTAAAATAAGAGAAATACAGTGACATGATGAATACCAGGAGTAATTACAATGGCAGATAATTGATTACTGATACAATTCTTGCTCAGATAATCTTACTAATCGTGGATACAAGGGGCACAGGAGAGGTCAGATGATGCAGTGGTTGCCCTGCATGAGCCTAGCAGCTCAGCTGACAGTGAGATACTTCTCTGTCCCCTGGCAATGGCATTTGGTGACAGATGTCACTGAACAAGCAAAACAGCGAGGAGAGGGGGGGTATTAGATTGAACCTTGTCAACTAGGACAGATCGTGATGGAAGTTTTTTTTTTTTCTGGAATTTGTATAGACTGCACTGTCTGGGTTTGCACATTTCTGTTAGTTTATTAAGAACTGGATGTTCTGCAGGGAAACACGTGGTGCCAACTGACTGCTAAGTGTTTTAACTCTTGTGGCATCAAAAAATAAAGATTTATCAGTAGGATAAGTATGTGGAGGTCCATCTGAATCACCAAACTTACCAGCTTCCACAAACCTCAAAAAGAATAAACCGCTTTTTAACAAAATCCGAACTGCTTCGCACAATGGGACAGAATGACTTAAGACGTCAGTGGGTAATTGAAGCTGCTGTTGAAGATGTTATTGGACAAAAAATCCCATGGGCCCAAACGGCAATATATAGAATACGGTCCTTAGTCTCTTTAGAAAGAGGAAAGTGAAAATACCCAATATCCAAGCAAGAGAATATAGAAGTCTGATTCAACTCAATGTTTCATTTGGGTGCTTGTCTCAAAACAGTGTGGCCACGCGGTAAATCTGAACAAACGAGCAAAAAGAAAGACATCGCACCCATAAACACTCCCCATTACAGTATCATAGGTTTCCCGCAAAAAAAAGTATTAATTGCAAATGCAGCATCTTGTAGTTAAATTCAAATGCCTCTTTAATTTATGAAGGACAAGGCAATATATAAAAATATAATGTTTGAAGCCCAAAGGTGGCCATTCTTCAGGTAAGTGTCTCCTGCACGTCTTGCAACCAACAACCCTTGTGCAATGAGAGCGGTTATATATTGTTTTTACATTTATTTATTAATTAATTTAAAGCTGCAATTCAAGCAATATCCTACATGTGTTTGTTTTTTTAAATAAATCAGTTCTGTACTATGAGAAAATATTTGTAGCATTTAAAAAAAACTATTTTAAAGATATGTAATGGGTTTTCTGGACCGGCCTGACCCACCCAATCTCATATTGGCCCCTGTGGTCTAACCAGTCCCCATTACAGTGTGATGTCTGGTGGTGCACCTGTTGGCAACAGGACTCCTGAGTCTCCCGCATGATGGTGCGTGGGGATTTGCCAACCCAGACAGGCAGCTGAGGTAGTGTGCTGAGTCCTACCTATATCCAGTGCAGCGCCTCCACCTCATCAGGATCCCGGCGTCCGCTTGGGGATGAGTCTGATGAGGAACTCCTCTGTGGTGCTTCTCTCTGTGCAATAACTCCACACTTGCACACGAGAGTGTTGTTAATCAGGAACATCTTTATTAGTACGGTGGGCCAGCTGCCCTCCACAATGGGGTGTATTCAGCCTCCCATGTTCACCGCACTTCCCTTTGAAAGGTATCTCTTCCCTTAATTGGTGGGTTCCCTATCTCCCCTTTAGGGAGATAGTCCCTGTGCCAGGTCCCTGGTCACAGTCTTATAAGCTGTCTCCTCCCAAGCCTGCACTCAGACTTGCTCCTTGTCTCATAGTTCTTACATCAGCCTCCAACAGCTTTTCTCTGTCTGCCTTGTGCTGCCAGACTCACAGCTCTGCATCAGACTACTGCAACAATGTTGCAGACCTCCATGTGCCTCTTACTGAACAGAGGCAGCCAACAACAGGAACTGAACTAACTTTAGACAGTGCTGTGTCTTATATCACCTAGGAACAGGCACATCTCTGATGTCACTAACTGTGGACACACAGCATGTTGTCACTTCCTATGGGACATATGACACCTCACCAGGGTGTGAGGGCAAACCTCCATGATAACTGCTGGCATGCCCATAATTTACCAGGCCTTACTGTCAGCAGGAGAGATGACTGCAGCCATTTTACAGCATGGTTACAGATATTTTTAATGTACAGTATTGTAATGTAACAAGCATATTTGTTCGTATAGCAACCATTTACAAAGTCACATCCCCTTCACCTTCTGAAACAGCATCACCTGTTTGAGCCCTGCCCTCTCTAGCAGTGAACCAATTAAATCTAGTGCCTGTCTTGTCTCTTGATCTTCCTCATAGAACTTTGGCCGTCGGTGCAGCAGAAGAGGACTCAATGCATTTAGTGTATCTTCAGCGATCGATTACAGGAGAATGGGTCAATCAGCAACTTAGCTAATCACTTGTTAGTGTGTAGATTGTATTGATGCACATATTGAATTTAAAAAAAAATTAATACAACCGCTTGAATTGCAGCTTTAAAAAAAAAAAAAAAAACGGACAGATGTAGAGTTTTTCAACAGCTGTCTTCCTGTAGTAAAAAATGCCTTATGTTTAGGTTTAAGAAAAATGTACATTGCACATCGGGGCAAAAATTGCACAACAAACTTGTAAAAAGATGGAGTAACCAATGTGAATTAGTTCAGTCAATCTAAAAGTGTATGTGTGGAGGGATTATTAAATTGTGCCTTAATAAAATATCCTATAAGCGGTGAGTTTACTGTACATTGTGTTAATATTTGAATGAGTTAAAATAACTGCTGCGATTTTACCAAGTTTGCAAGGATTCAAGAACATCACCCAGATATGAAAATTACCTTGTAATTAAATAATTTAAATACTGTAAGTGGCAAAATGGGGAAACTAAATTTTTGGTCAGATTGTTTGTGATTCCTATATATAATTTGCTGGATGTTATATGTTAAATAATATCAACTTGCAATGTTATTATTATAGATGTCTAGATACTTAATACTTTTTAAAGCTCATCTATAACAACATGTTGAAAATCTGTCATGTTACTGCAATACATTGTATATAAACCTGCCTTAAATTCACCAGAAGGTTTTTTTAGAGCTATGTATTTAATGCTACGCTACTAGAATTATTAACCATTTTCATTAGCTTTACTGATTATTATTTTTTTATTTCTGCTTCATGTGCTCAGTTAATGGATATAAATGCAACACAAGTGACTCGTCTGTGAGCCTAATTGGTAAAACACATTAGTTCTGGCTCTTCTAGCATTGAATGAGTTAATACAATTCCATGGATTTCAGCATATTACTTATTTCCTTATCTGCTGGTTTGTGTCAGCAGCTGATAAGATTATGCAAAAAAGACCAGGTGCACTTTAAGGAATGAGCCCTGAGACATTTAGGCTGGGGGGCAACATGCAGGCGTGGATGCTAAGCCTCAACTTCGCTTCTGTTTTTTTGGGAACGATAGGTTGTTGGAGTTAACTGGCAGGTGTGTAGCCAGGTAGATTATCTCTTGTGCTGTCCTGATTGATAGTGGTCAGGAAGATATGTGGAAGGAGTGGATTGGTCAGCTCATGGGTGCAAAGCAGATGTTTGATGGGTATGAAAGTTGAGGGAAAGTCAGTTAGGCCTTGGTCCCGCTGCCCCCGTTCTAGATGCCCCGCTGGCTCCTTCCGGCGTGGCTGACTGCGTGCTGTGACGCGTCAGCCAGCCGGAGCTATAAGGAGCTTGTGGTTTTGGCGAGTGTCACGTCACGTGACATCCCAGCAGCCAATCCGATTCCCCCCGTTCCGATTTCCCCCTTCAGCTCCGATTCCCTTTCCGATTTCCCACCTGCTCCGATCTCCCCCCTGTTCCGATTCACCCCCCCCCCGTGTGTATTTGCCTGTGTGTGTGAGTGCCTTTGTGTGTCCTTCCCTCTGTGCCTGGCTTCAGAGTGCGAGGAGCTCCGGGAGTGAGAGAGGGATCGACAATTGACCGCTACCTGCGGTCTGTTGGGAGCGGGAGCCGGGGGCGTGGTTTGAGCGGGGGGGGCGTGGTTTGAGCGGAGGGCTCTCGTACCACCCCTCTCCCCCCCCCCCCCCGCTCAAACCACGCCCCCGCTCCCAACAGACCGCAGGTAGCGGTCAATTGTCTGTCAGCGCGCTGCCTGCATGCAGTGCGGGCGCGCTGACTGGGGAGTGGGGCCTTAGCCTTAGGCAGCAGAGGAACCGTGCAGTTATTATCTTCCCTCCCACCCAAGCAGACTATTCCATGCTGTCAGTACAGTCATCTTTGATAGGGTGACTTCCTTGCTACATACTGTCACGGGAGACCAGCACTTTTAACACCAAAAATCTTCCGGGATCACGATCACCAAGCACAGGACAAAGAAATTGAATAAACAGAGTTTATTCTGGCAGAACCAACAAATACACAAAATACACAGCATGACATACTGTAGTGCCGACGAGTATTCTAAAACCAATCTGGGGCAATCACCAACAAGACCCAGGTACATACTGGGTACATGCTGAAAACATGCTGGGTACATGCTGCAACATTTCTGCAGCCAGACTAATGGCCCATCGGATTAACAGCGGAGGTCCCTGGCAGTCAGCCAGACAATTTGCCCAGTTTGTTAGGGGTAGCTAGCTGGGCTTTACCTTTATTGTGTGATGCCAGCTACCTCTACCATCACACATACCTCCGATGGTATTGAGTCCCTCCTACAAGCAGCGAGGGACAGAGCACTCTTTGCTGGCAGTGGTGATTGGCCTTGTGTTGGCCCCTTCCTCATCATTGGGGGATCTGATATGGCAGGCCAGGTCCAGCACCTCTATCATTCAGCTTCCTGCGAAGTACATAGAGTAGCCCAGTCATGGTAGGAGCCATTGATTATGTAGATACAGTATTTTGTAATTGCTCCCCTGGAGGAAGGAGGTATTGGTTAAATGGCAGAAAAAAAGGTTATGACAGGCATAGGCCAGTGCTTAGGACTTTGAACAAATGACTGCAGTTATGCTGTATATGTGATTCGTAAGATGGTCCTACAAAATGCTGTGCCTTTTCCAAGCATGTAGACAGAATACTGGAAGCATATAACATATATGGTGGGTTTTCTTGGTTTGCCTAAGACAATACATGTAGGTATGTTAATCACCAAAACTGAAATGGAGTATAAAGGATGTAGACTTGTAGCTTTTGTTGATTACTCCCTCAAACTCAGAGTTTAAGAAGGTTATCTGCTGGGCTTTCAATGAGTCACGGTGCAAGTGGTAGAACATGTAAATTTGCCACGAATGCTCAGTCTGCAGTGTTAGTCACTCTGTTTTGAGGCTCTTATGTTAATATGGTCTACCTACAGCTTAATATGTGGTTTAAGGAAAAACACATACCTATGAAGACTTATTTAATTGCCCACAAACACTCTTGGGTAAAAGGGAGGCTTTCTGGAAGCTACTGTAGCTCTTCATGTGGACAGAGGATTGCAGTTGCCCCCAATTCTGCTGGGAGTTATTATCCTCTCTATATGTTATTGGATTTAGCAACCTGCGTGTCATTCATAATGTGTTTCTTATGTAAACGCTTGGGGGCGCGGCTTGTGTACTTTTCGCAGTTTTAGGATTGTGATGCTAGTTTGTTTCAAGGTGCCATAGTGTGTTTTAGTCTTAACCAAGGAGGGTCAGGGACGGCGATTAAAAAGGTATTTTTTTTCCCCCTTAAAACTGCGCGATGAAAAAGACTGGCCAAAACTGTTTTTTAGTCAAGCAATTAGTTAATGGTTATTCTAACGGTATTGTGATGCGGGATACAAGGAAGCCAATTACACCTTACTTTTTGTGCAAAATGCTTCATGTTGTGCAAATAGTTTGTTTTTCTGAATTTGCATGTATTCTATTTAAAGTTGCATGTGCTACTGTATTGCCTTTTTTTGCAGCTGTATGTAAAAGGTCAATTGGTGTCGCAGAGCAAAGAGTGCTATGGGGGTTTGCTTATTTCTGAAGAGATACTTACTGAAGCAGAGTTAAAGATTTTATTAGAAGATCTAAAAAAAAAAATCATTTGGCAAGGTTATTTGGTTGCAATTGTTTGCCCTGCCAGAAAGTGAGATTTTCCCTGATGTAGAGAATTTTAGAGGTTGACCCTTTGTTTGCCTTAGCGGTTAGTAAGGCATTACCTTACTAGCTACTTAGGAGGCCAAGGGGTGTAGGTAGTGTAGTTTATTTCAGTATTAATCCCTTATAGCCCTTAGTGAACAGCTAGTCATGAAAACCTTCAGCTAGCTGTCCATTTAGGCTACTAAGATTAATATCTACTTGAATGAGTTATACGGATATAGTATAGCTTACCATTCACGTTGCCACGGCCGCTCATGGCTTGTACGGATCAACGCTGCGGGAGGCCTGATCCGGAAGCATTGGTGCCCCACAGCGTGATTGTGGCAGACACTGTGGACAGTAACTCTTGCTGCTATTATCACCTATTCCATGTTGGTTCTTTTGCTTATCTTGCCTATGTATATAATGGGCAATGTATTTGCCATTATATACATTGGAAAGACAAGGCTAACGCCAGCCTAGATTAGGTGATACAAAAATGTGTACTATTTAGTCATATTGGTGCCAGTCCCAATATTTTTATCGGATGCTGTAAAAAAATGCTTTATTTTTAAAACATTAATGACTTGAACCTTAAAAATAACACTTTTATGTTGCTATAATACTGCATTTTTTTGGTTAATGCCATTTGATGACTCGAGACCTTTTTTCTTCTATTGTTTGGCAATTAATTTAAAAATATATTATGCTTAACTCTTTGAGTGCCCCAGGACATAGCTGCTACGTCATGGGATCTGGCACTCAGGAGGCCGCATGATGTAGTACGTTAAAAAAATCCTGCTTGCTTTACTAGGACGGATTGCTTCTTACACTCCATAGGATCTGAACTGATTGGAAATGAAAGAGGGATGACACCTCCCCTTTTGTTTTGTGATCAATGACGGAAGCGATCACGTGACCGCTTCTTGTAGCTGTCACCGGGTTGGAGGGGCGGTGGCACTTTTGCCCCGCGGCCCCACCTGCACTCAAATGGTTAATATTCCTATATTGCATCATAAGGATTACATTTCTTATGATAATGATAAAATCTGATAAAGAATACATTTTTTAAACATAAGCAAGAGAAATGTGCAAACCCACAAGTTAATACAGGAGTGTAGCTATAGCCTGGGTAGCCCGGGCAAACCCTGGGAGCCCACACTCTTGGGGGGCCTGCTCTCCTCCTCCCCTGTCGATGTCATATTGTGGGACCTGAGATGAAGGAAGGAAGCACAGAGGGAAATTCCTTCCTCTGCAGGTGAGCGGGGCCTGGGTCAGAGGGGGGGGCCCTTGATACAGTAAGAAGGACAGAGGGGAATGTCCTTTCTCTGCAGAGCCTCGTAGGTGGGTGGGACCTAGGTCAGGGGGCGGGGCCTCAAGTAGTGCAGTGTGGGTCTGGAGCTGCAGCCTCGGTGTGCGCTGCACGAACAAGTACCGCCCCTCAATGGGGCTGGTCCCAGTATGTGCGTTTGCGCGCATTTGGCAGCCGCGCTGTACTACCAACTTTTCAAAAGATGGCAAAATTGTGTTTAGAACTTGCGACGGAGGGGTGGCCACGGCCAATTCAGCCAATGAGGCCGAACCATCCATGTGAGGTCATTGCCCCCCCCCCCCGGCGCAATCTCCTGTATCCGCCATAGACCGCAGATCACAGTGAAGCCGTGGCACGCCTGCTGCAGTGCAGACTGTGACTGCAGCCTTACAGACAGGCTGGGAAAGGGTGAGAGGGAGGGGAAGGGTTAAATCACAGGGGTAAAAACAGACATGAAAAGGAAAGGATACAGGAAGGAAGGAACAAAGAGAAAATGAAGTACAAGAGAGAAATTCATAAGAGGGAAAAGAAAGACGAGAGAGAGACAGAGCAGAGAGAGCAAAGAGAGAGAGATAGACAGTGCAGAGAGAGAAAAAAGAGAGCAAAGAGATAGAGAGCAGAGAGAGAGATACCAAAGAGAGAGAGAGAGAGAGAGACCAAAGAGAGAGAGCAAAGAGAGTGAAAAGAGAGAGATAGAGTGAGCAGAGAGAGAGAGAGAGAGCAGAGAAAAAAGAGCAAAGAGAGAGAGCGCAGAGTGCAAAAAGAGAGCAGAGAGACCAAAGACAGAGAGATACCAGAGAGAGAGAGAGAGAGAGACATGAGGGGGAGAAAATTGAGATAGAGGCATGAGGGGCCCTGAATTTTTTTTGCCTGTGGGCCCACACATGTCTAGCTACGCCACTGACTCATCCATATGATTTATATAACAAATAGTGAAGATACTGAAAATGTTTAATATTTTGTCTACAACAGCAAAAGTTTCAAGCTTTGTAATAAAGATTTAATGTGTCTGAAACTTCAATTAATGTACACAAAAGGTTGCCAAGAAAAATGTTGTGTACAATCATAAACAGGATGTAAAGTGTTTGCTATGCATATTTTAGTTAGAAAATTGATTAATGACTTTAGATCCGTCAGTGTTTTAAAAGTTTGAGAGACAATACAAAAGGCATCCTGTGTTTTCAGAATCCGTCCTGGCAAAATCTGGGACTGTGTACTGATTATCAAACGTACAGGGAATTCTCTGAAGCAGACGTCTGCTTCCTAACCCTATTTCAGGCCATTCATTCTGTTGAAGCTCCTTTCCTCATGTTGAATGTTAGGCCAGTGAAATTTTTTTTTACATGGAGTTATGTTTTCCCTCTACAAACTGACATTGTATGTCAACTAATCACTTCCCCTACCCAATCTAAATTGTGTGCGGGGGAGAATTAAGTATAATTTCTCTCTCCTCTATACCAAAGCACTAGGAGATGGGTTTCCCTTTAGTCCCTCATTTCAGAATTTACTGCAGCACTGGAGCCAGGTTCTGGTCACATTTCAGGTTGGAAAAAAAAAAAAAAAACTTAACTGGGAAGTACTCCTGAAGAGCATTTCATTGATGTATAACATGACCGGATAGCAAGAAGGTTATAGATATACTGTTGGTGATAAGACATGATCTTATCCAACAATGTCTCAATGTATTAGAGATCAGTTTGACATACAAAGTCTTTACCTGTAAGTCAGCCAGTAGTATAGGAATATATTATCTGGTTTTGTGGCTACTGGACATTACATAGGTCAATTCTAAATTATTACAGAATGATAATATTGTTCAGTAATCATTGTTGCTTGTATTTACTGTTCAGTAATACAATGACAATGTATAAGAATTGGGCTGTAGTTAGGAGTAAGCCTAAAAAATAATGCTAGCCTATCTAATTTCTAGCAAGACTGGTCAGGAGAAAAGGGAAAAAATCACCATGTAGGAAGCTTATGATGAGCCGTAGTTCATACTGTAGTTCATGCTAGAACTTTAAAGTGGCTTTGAGGTTTAGATGATATTAGACTACATACATTCCATTCAGTCTACTTTCAGCATCGTTTGCAGGATACTAGAACATAGATTTATTTTTGCAGCATTTCCAAAATAAAAAGGACTTTGACATTGTTTTTTTTTTTTAATAGAATAGGCAAAGGACAATTTTATGTCATGTATATTGTTGTCATATAGCCGCCTTGGTGCACAAGAACCAAAAAAACAGCTCAAGTGACTTCACACAATTTTAGTAATTTTCACATTGACAGTATTCTAAAGTTCTTGTGAGATCTGCAGCTCCACCAAAAAGACTTTTCAACTGTCCACAAAATTCCCAAACACACTGAAAAAAGATAAATTAGAGGTGCTTTTTTCCCCATTGTAAGCAAAACATTATTTATTTTCAGCTAATGATTAAAGTACATTTAGCTGTATAAAACCACAATATAAATGTGAATCATAGTAAAACACCATATAAAATTACCTATATATAGCACTTAAAAAAAACATATTTGATTGAACTGCTAATAGGACAAAAATTGGATCATGTGCATTGTGTGGATGCAGGGGAATCAGGCCCACTCACATGGTGTACATGATAATCGGGCAATGTGAGAGCAATCAAGGACATGCTGGTGTTAGAGAGATGACTCACGATCGTCTCGCCTTTTATATGGATCCGTTGTCAGAGAAGAGAGGCAGATATAGTATAATACCACTTTTATCAGAAAATAAGAAGAAAGCATATGTATTCACACACACATGTTCAATAATAAAAAACTTGCATTGAGACCAAACGGGGTCAAGAAGTGAATGCAGTCGCAGAGTTATGACGATGCCCACCCCATCCTTTCGTTCCTACGACACACGCGGGTCGGAGCACTTCCGAAAAGTGACGTGCGGAGGTGGGGAAAGTTCCAGTTCAGCGTCTTGTTAGGGCAGAGAGTCTCTATGTATATGTATTGCTTGACCTGAGGAAGAGAGGAGAACTCTCGAAAGCTTCTCTTATAATATCCATTGTTAGTCCAAATTAAAAAAAGTATCACCTACAGTAATACTGAAGTACTGTACTCATTTACTCTGCACTATCGCAACTGTAGTACCATTTCTACATAATTCATAATAAAAGGTAGATGTCAAACTGTCCAAAGATAAATCATATAGCTATCTCCAGTCAACATGTCACATGAAAAATGGCCATGGAAGGTACTACATGCATTATATAAATTACCCAAATATCATATTGCAATAAAATGCATTAAGATATGGGGAAAAGGGAGAAAAAAATAATACATATTATTACATAGTATAGGTACATCTGTGACTAATTGTACACCTCAGGACTTCTTTGATACAGTATGAGACCACACGAGACTACCCAAAGTGGGTCTTCCCACCATGCTTCCCCTTCACTGCTCCTGTCCAATAAGCCAGCGTGGATAGGGTTAATTCCATCAAGAAAGGACAGAAAAAGCTTGAAAAACTTGGAGAGTCTCACTTTCTCCTCCCCCCCTGCATTTTTGCTGGAAGGGTCTGCTTACTTCAAGCTACTATCACTTCACCTCAGG
The DNA here is from genome assembly GCF_040206685.1 of Ascaphus truei. Taxonomy (NCBI): domain Eukaryota; kingdom Metazoa; phylum Chordata; class Amphibia; order Anura; family Ascaphidae; genus Ascaphus; species Ascaphus truei. The sequence goes on along the minus strand of NC_134483.1, from coordinate 225,977,943 downwards.
ACTTTATTGATATGAGACCATAAGGCGGCAGCTGAAAGGCAGCCAAAGGGCATCCGTCGTTTGCTGCCATTCGCTGATGTTAGAGATGCTTTGTTACAATTTCCATAATCATTTATTATTCCTAACTACATGATATGTCTGTAAACTGAATGTATAACCTCTGTTCATTGATTGTACCCCCCTGTACCTTATGTTTCCACTAACTCTTCCTTATAGATTGTAAGCTCCTTGGGAAAGAGCCCTCCTTACCTACTGTAACAATGTAAGTTTACATTTGTTATTTTATTGTTTTCGTCCTCCAACCCTATTCTACAGAGCTCCGGAATATGTTGGCACTTTATAATAAGAAGAACTCTGGCTTTGACAATCTATCTCATGTGAGAAAAAATAATTTTATTTAATTGTAGTTGTTCTCAAACTGACTGTAAAGTATTGCGATGCCCCATTAAGTGGAGGCCTGTATTTACTTAAAAAAAAGCTGTGTGTGCTGAGTGCACGCGCATAGTAAGTGAAACTTCTTTGTCTTTTGTCACTGTTTTGTCACAGAAATTGTATTTGTAAGAATGATATATTTAATAAAAAATACAATTTCAGTGCCAAAACATAAAGAAGTTTGACTTAAAACACGTGTTTTAGCTATTTGCACTTCTATATTTATAGTAACTGGGAATTCTGTGTGTGTGTGTGTGTGTGTGTGTGTGTGTGCGTTCGTGTGCATGTCAGTCAGTGTGTGTCAGTCACTGTGTGGTGTGTCAGTGTGTGTGTCAATGTGTGTGTGTGCGTCAGTCAGTGTGTGTGTGTGTGCGTCAGTCAGTGTGTGCGTCAGTCAGTGTGTGTGTGTGTGCGTCAGTCAGTGTGTGTGCGTCAGTGTGTGTGCGTCAGTCAGTGTGTGTGTGTGCGTGCGTCAGTCAGTCAGTGTGTGCGTGCATCAGTCAGTGTGTGTGCGTCTGTCAGTGTCTTTGTGTGTGTGTGTGTCTGTCAGTCAGTGTGTCAGTGTGTGTGTGTCTGTCAGTGTGTGTGTCTGTGTGTGCGCGTGCACGCGTGTGTGTGTGTCAGTCAGTGTGTGGTGTGTCAGTGTGTGTGTGTGCGTCAGTGTGTGTGTGTGTGCGTCAGTCAGTGTGTGTGCGTGTGCGTCAGTCAGTGTGTGTGCGCGTCTGTCAGTGTGTGTGCATCTGTCAGTGTGCGTCTGTCAGTGTCTTTGTGTGAGTCTGTCAGTCAGTGTGTCAGTGTGTGTCTGTCAGTGTGTGTGTGTGTGTGTGTGTGTCAGTCAGTGTGTGTGTGCGTCTGTCAGTGTGTGTGCGTCTGTCAGTGTGTGTCAGTCAGTGTGTGTGAGTCAGTGTGTGTGTGTGTGTGTCATTCAGTGTGTCAGTGTGTATGTGTCAGTTAGTGTGTGTGTGTGTGTGTGTGTCAGTCAGTCAGTGTGTGAGTCAGTCAGTGTGTGTGTGTGTGTCAGTCAATCAGTGTGTGAGTCAGTCAGTGTGTGTATGTGTCAGTCAGTGTGTGTGTGTGTGTCAGTCAGTGTGTGTGTGTGTGTGTGTGCGTCAGTCAGTGTGTGTGTCATTCAGTGTGTGTCATTCAGTGTGTGTGTGTGTGTCAGTGTGTGTCCCCATGTTGCAGGCTGCAGATCAATGACAGGTGTCTGTGCTCCCGAGCAGGTCTCAGCCAATAGCAGCGAGGCGGGCAGGCTCTGCTGCTGGGTGAGGTGCACAGAGCGCTGTGTGTCAGTGTGTGTGTGTGCGTCAGTGTGTGTGTGTGTGTGTGTGTGTGTGTGTGTGTGTCAGTCAGTCAGTGTGTGTGTGTGTGTGTGTGTGTGTGTGCGTCAGTCAGTGTGTGTGCATCTGTCAGTGTCTTTGTGTGTGTCTGTCAGTCAGTGTGTCAGTGTGTGTCTGTCAGTGTGTGTCAGTGTGTGCGTGTGTGTGTCAGTCAGTGTGTGTGTCAGTCCGTGTGTGTGTGTGTGTGTGTGTGTGTGTGTGTGTGTGTGAATCAGTGTGTGTGTGTGTGTGTGTTATTCAGTGTGTCAGTGTGTGTGTGTGTGTGTGTGTGTGTGTGTGTGTGTGTGTGTGTGTGTGTGTGTGTGTGTCAGTCAGTGTGTGTGTGTGTGTCATTCAGTGTGTGTGTGTGTGTCTGTGTGTGTGTGTGTGTGTGTGTGTGTGTGTGTGTGTGTGTGTGTGTGTGTCAGTCAGTCAGTGTGTGAGTCAGTCAGTGTGTGTGTGTGTGTCAGTCAGTCAGTGTGTGAGTCAGTCAGTGTGTGTGTCAGTCAGTGTGTGTATGTGTCAGTCAGTGTGTGTGTGTGTGTGTCAGTCAGTGTGTGTTTGTGTCAGTCAGTGTGTGTGTGTGTGTGCCAGTCAGTGTGTGTGTGTCAGTCAGTGTGTGTGTGTGTGTGTGTGTGTGTGTGTGTGTGTGTGTGTGTGTGTGTGTGTGTGTGTGTGTGTGTGTGTGTGTGTGTGTGTGTGTGTGTGTGTGTGTCAGTGTGTGTCCCCATGTTGCAGGCTGTAGATCAATGACAGGTGTCTGTGCTCCCGAGCAGATCTCAGCCAATAGCAGTGAGGCGGGCAGGCTCTACTGCTGGGTGAGGTGCACAGAGCGCTGTGTGTCAGTGTGAGTTACAGAACAGGGGCACAGACCCCACAGACCCAACACTGACCCCAGCACAGCACAGCCTCTCAGTTCCGACACCATGCGGGGGGCTCCCGCTGCAGCGCACCTGTACCACGGCCTCTGCTGGCTGCTCCTCCCGGCACTCACTGCCCTGCTCTCCATGTCAGGTACTGTCTTGTCTTCTACCTCTGTACCTCCCCCCCTCCCTATCACCCTGCACCTCTCTCTCTGCTTTACCTACCACTCTATCCCTGCTCCTCTCCTACACCGCGTGACTCCTCGCACCCCACCACCAAAGCGCTCGGTCCTCCAGTCACCGGTGTGGAAACAAGCTCCTCCCACGCGCGGCATTCCCCGCTCCCACTGATTAGTACCGGCATCTCAACGGGCTGCTGTCCGGCACCGGGTCTCTGTGCCGTGGCGTCCGGTGTAGGGGAGCGTTAGGAGTGGCGGCGGCGATTAAATTTGTGGGAAAGGCGCCACTGCCAGCCGCTTCTGCGCATGCGCATATGTCCGTAGTCATCTCCATTAGTAATGCGCATGCGCGCCATTGCAGCGGACGTATGGGGAGAATAGTGGACGTTAGGAGTGGCGCCGGCTATCGCCGCCGCCGCCGCCACATGTTACAGCAGGCGTGTGGGGGGAGGGGGAGGGGGAGCCGTGACGTCACTTCCGTTTCATTTTCGTCTCCATCTCTCCCATTTTGCCCCATCAGAATAGGTGCCACTAAAGAAGTTTCACTTCAAAAATAAATGATGATGATAAAGGTTACACCTATTTAGAGGAGTCTTGGACTGCAATAAGGATGGAATAGACCGAAAGAAAATAAGAAATAATAAAAATAATTCAAGAATAGTCAATATTACTGTAGAAATTAGATCTCAGATATATAGATAAGTGCTGCATGTGGTAGGGGTGAGGAGCTTGTTCAGATAGATGGGTAGCTTGCCCAGAAAGTATTGAAGGTGAGACAGGAAAAATGAACTTTGCACCTAGACTCAAGTGATAGTAAATCTAGTTCTTTGAACATTTCGCAGTAATGCGTGTAATAGTTGCATTGGAGGATAAAGCAGCATATTGAGTTGTAGAGGGTGTCTAGTTTTCTAAGGTGATTTTGGGGTGTGGTGCCATATACTATGTCTTCATAGTCTATAATTGGCATTAGTATCTGTTGTGTGATGCACTTTCTGACCAATTGGCTTAGGGAGGATTTGTTCCTATAAAGTACACATGGTTTGGTATAGGCTTTGGATGCCAGTATCAATGTGCAACCCAAATGTTAAATAGGAATCAAACCATATGTCCAGGTATTTAAAACTAGTGACAGGGTCTATAGTGGTGTTAGAATTGGTTCTGATCTGTAGCTCTGTCATTTGCTTGCTTTAGAAATTTAGCCTGGGTCCAAATACCATTGTTACTGTCGTGTTAGTGTTTACAAATAGTTTGTTTTGAGAAATCCAGTGTTCAAGACTCGAAAAATCAGATTAAAATACTAAAGATTTGCTTCATTAGATGGGAACAAATAAATGTCCCACCTTTCAGTGATATATCAAATAATCCATGATCCGGTTCTTTTCTCAATTTATTCAGAGACAACAGAACTTTTACAGCATCAGTTAAGTCAGTTAATACATAAACAATTTGGTTATAGAGTGGAGAATCTTCAGCTTAGTTGATGTTAAATGAGTCAGCTTCAGCATGGTGATAATGATTCTGAATATACATTTCTGATGCTGACATAGACCTATGACCCTGAGACAAATGAACTAGAGAAGAGGCAGCCGTATCTTTGCGAACAGGAATATCAAATACCTGCTGGAATTCTTGGCGGAAGAGCTGGTAATTCGAGGTGAACTCTGGATGCAGTTCCCAGATGGGAGAAGCCCAGGCCAAGGCATCCCCTGTTAAGAGAGAGTAAACATAGGCTACCTTGGTGCGTCCGGTAGGAAAGAGGCTTTTAGACATTTCAAACTAAATTTCACACTGGTTCAAAAAACCTTGACAGGCCAGAGGGTCACCCGCATATGCTTTAGGCGTAGGGATTCTGAGTTCCGAAGACCGGATGTGACGGTTCAGGGGATTCCTGCTTCCCAATGTGTCCCTGTCACCCCTGTTCTCCCTGCCTCTGACCTCTCCCCTCTGCCTCCTCGTTCATCTCTCCCTTCCTCCTCCCGCACCCGTTCCTCTGCGGCCTGTCCGGACGCACGCCCCGCTGTCATGCGCGTTCCCCGCAAGGTGCGCGCTTATCCTCAAACACCCGATCCCTTCCGCGGCACTCATTGCTCGCGGCGCCTCTCTATCCCCTCTCCTGTTACACTACCTCCTTCAGCCGCTCCTCCTGCCCCCTTGCCGTCCTTGGCGAGCGCCCCCGCGGCGCGACGCTCCTCACGCTCCCTGGCACACACTGTGCGCGCGCATCCAACCCTTAAAGAGGGCGCGCGCACACGCTCCACTTGTAGGTCTTCCCTGAGCCCTGGTTCCGCCCCTCATCGTGTGCAAGCCATATCCCTATCTGATTTACCTGTCTCCTCCCTCACTCCTTCTGACCTATCTCTGCAACCCCTCACTCTACCCTCTGCTCCTCCTCTCTCTCCCATTGGTGCTCCCTCCTTTATAATCCCGGTCTGTCCTCTAGCTCATTGCTCTGCATAGCTTCTTGTGACCCCTGTGTGTGCAGTCTCTATGCTTGGCTCTCCTGTCTCTTTCAGCGCTGGTTCCTGACCCTGTTTACCTTTGGATCTCCCTGGCTTGAACTCTGCTTTGATTTGGATTACCCTGCCTTCTTCTGCCCTTGGACCCTGCTTTCGGATACGTTTACGTTGCCCTCTCCTATCCCCGAACACTGGTTTATGGACTTGATCACGATGCTCTCTATTACCCCTGAACTTTGGCACACGGACATTACTACCCAAACTCAGATATCCTGGACATTGCAAGTATCTGTTAACCTTTTCTCAACAGGCCCGGCAACGCACTACCACACTCCGGGCACGCCCTCACTGCTGTGGGTGCGTGTTATAACCTTACCCACCTCAGTTCTGGGGACTGGCCAGGTTTGCGGCATACAGGCGTTACATTATGCAGAGCCCAACAAATGCAGACCCCCCTGAGGTGGGCCAAGGTGTTTTCTTGGAACGTTTACAATTTGTCAGTAGCCAATTAACCACTGTTTCGCAACAGCTTGCTAATCTGTCTCTCCAGGAAACCCCAGTGGCTCCGTCACCTCCTGTCTCAGTGCCCTACGGTAACTCAGGACCACGTATACCACCTCCCGACCGATATGATGGGGACCCTCTCGCTTGCCGTGGATTCCTAAACCAATGCGAGGTGCAATTTGAAATGTCCCCCTCTATTTTCCCTACCGGCCGTACCAAGGTGGCCTACATTTACGCCTTACTAACCGGCGATGCCCTCGCTTTGGCTTCTCTACTCTGGGAGCACAAACCTGAGTTGACCCAAGATTACCCTAAATTTAGGCATGCATTCCAACAAGTGTTTGACACTCCCGCACTCCGGGAGACGGCCGCCTTCTCTTTGTTTCACATCTCACAGGCACGAAGATCTGCTGCTAAATATGCTATAGAGTTTCGCACTCTCGCCGCAGAGACTCAATGGAACGATGAGGCACTTGCCGCAGCATACTGGCATGGTCTGTCTGATACGTTAAAAGATGATCTCGCAACTCACGCCCAGCCGTCCTCTCTGGAACAACTGATTACTCTCAGCATACATATGGATCAACGTACCCAAGAACGACGTCACGAGCGACACTGTTCCCGTTCTCTTCCCCCCTCGTCTGTCTCTCATAGGTCTCCTGCTTCGCCCTTCCTGGCTTTGGATGCTCCTGAACCGATGCAAATCGGTAGCCAACAACTACAGGCAACAGAGAGAATGAGACGTCGTCCGAAGGGCCTCTGTTTCTATTGTTGTTCCCCAGAACATCGGCTCCAGAACTGTCCCCTGAAGCCGGGAAACGGGAACACCCAGTAAAGGTAGAGGGGCTTTTGCTGGCTACAATCTCTTCTTGCCCCTCTCTCCCTAAGGACCTCCCAAAGAAACTCTTGCTTCCTGTAATGTTGACGGGCCCTAATCTTCTATTAGAAGTAAAAGCTTTCATTGACTCCGGGTCTGGCGGCAACTTCCTGGAACACACCTTCGCCTCTGAGAATCAAATCCCTCTGGTCAAGAAAAAAGCGCCCATTGGACTTGAAGCTATCGATGGACGTCCGCTTCAGCCAGCTTTCATCATCTGGGAGTCCATTCCTCTTACGTTGACCACGGCAGATGGCCATAAGGAGGTAATAGTTTTTGATATCTTCCATTCTTCCACCGTTCAGGTCATTCTAGGATTGCCTTGGATGCAGCTCCACAATCCGTGTATAGATTGGACCGACACCGTACCTATCCAGTGGTCTTCTTCACCTGAGCCTTCGTCTACCACTCCTCCTGCCGCTGTGCTCGCTGGTTTGGATTCCGTTCCTTCCGACCTATCTATTCTGCCGAAGGTGTATCACAAGTTCCTGGATGTTTTCAATAAGGTTCAAGCTGAGGTACTGCCTCCCCATCGTCCCTACGATTGTCCGATTGATTTAATTCCAGGAACCATCTTTCCGAAGTTGAAGTCATACCCTTTATCCGTTCCTGAAACTGAGGCTATGACGTCTTACATCCAAGAAAATTTGGAGAAAGGATTCATCCGCAACTCTACCTTCTCGCTGGGGCAGGCTTCTTCTTCGTGAAAAAGAAGGATGGATCCCTAAGACCTGTATCGACTTTCGCGGACTCAACAAAATTACGGTAATGAACCGTTATCCTCTTCCCCTAATTTCTGAACTTTTCGACCATCTACAAGGAGCCTCTATCTTCTCCAAACTCGATTTAAGAGGCGCCTATAATCTCATCCATATAAGAGAAGGGGATGAATGGAAAACCGTGTTTAATATGTGATCTGGACATTATGAGTATCTAGTGATGCCCTTTGGGCTATGCAATGCTCCTTCTGTTTTCCAAGAGTTCATGAACGATATCTTCCGGGACATGTTAGGAACATTTGTTATCGTATATTTGGATGACATTCTCATTTTCTCTAAGGATTTAGAAGAGCACATTCGCCATACCAAACTGGTACTCTCTAGGCTTCGTGCTAATCGCCTATACGCTAAGATGGAGAAATGTTTGTTCCACCAAACGTCCACAGCCTTCCTAGGCTATATTATCTCTAACCAAGGTTTTTCTGTGGACCCAGAAAAATTGAAGTCTGTCCTCGACTGGCCGCTGCCAAATTCTCTCAAGGCCGTGCAGCGTTTTCTTGGTTTTGCCAATTATTACCAGAAGTTCATCCGTAATTTTTCTTCCATTGCTCTACCCATCACCGCCTTGACTAAAAAGGGTGCTGACCCTACGACTTGGTCTCCCGAAGCCATTGACGCCTTCGAGTTTCTCAAAAAGGCCTTCATCTCTGCACCCATCCTACGACATCCTGATACGTCGCTTCCCTTCACGTTAGAAGTTGACGCCTCTGATGTTGGAGCCGGTACAGTACTCTCTCAAAGATCCTCTCCCCAGGAGAAGCTCCATCCCTGCGGTTTTTTTTCTCGGAAATTCTCGTCAGCCGAGAGAAATTATGATGTTGGGAATCGTGAGCTACTGGCCATTAAGTTGGCTCTTCAGGAATGGAGGCATCTCCTCGAAGGTACCAAGGAGCCGGTTGCCATCCTCACCGATCACAAAAATGTACTGTATATTGAGGGGGTCGACGATTAGGATCTCGTCAGGCTCGTTGGTCTTTGTTTTTCTCCCGTTTCAACTATACAATTTCTTATATTCCCGGTACCAAAAATATCAAAGCAGAAGCTCTCTCTCGCCAGTTCGCCACGGAGAATGACTCCAATGAATCCGCTGAATCTATTCTCCCCGCCAAGTGCATAATTTCTGCCAACAGTTTTGATATTTTGGATGAAATCATCAAAGCCCAGGTTCACATTCCCAGGAGACTTAAGGTGCCAGAGGGCCGCTTTAACGCAGCTCCACGTTTTCGCCACAAAATTCTACTTTGGGGACATTCTTCCAGATCAGCCGGTCATCCAGGCTTCAAGAGAACAGTGGATCTTATTAAACGGACCTTTTGGTGGCCTGAGATGAACAAGGACATTTTTGATGTCACCAAAGCTTGTCCGGTCTGTGCCCAGAGTAAATCCGCTCATCATAAACCTTCTGGTCTTCTCATGCCTCTTCCCATTCCGGAGCAACCTTGGAAACATATCTCTATGGACTTTATTGTTGAGCTTCCCAATTCTAAAGGAATGAATACCATTCTTGTTGTTGTAGATAGATTTTCCAAGCATTCACACTTTATTCCCCTCAAGGGCCTCCCTAATTCTGCTACTTTGGCTGATATTTTTTCTAAAGAAATTTTCAGATTACACAGTGTTCCTATTTCAATTGTTTCTGACAGAGGTTCTCAAATTCATCTCTAAATTTTGGCGTGCGTTTTCTCAGAGACTTGGGATTTCTCTTCTATTTTCTTCTGGTTATCACCCTCAGACCAACGGTCAAACGGAAAGAATGAATCAGACCTTAGAGCAGTATCTCAGATGTTTCGTCTCCGAGTCTCAAGACAACTGGGTGGATCTTCTACCATGGGCCGAGTTTGCAATTAACTCTCTTAAAAACGGATCTACACAAGAGTCCCCTTTCTTCATTAATTTTGGATTTCACCCTAGCAGTCTTCCTCTCTTTTCTTCCCCTTCTGGGGTTCCCGCAGCGGATTCTCATGTCTCTACTCTTCAAAACTCTTGGAGGAGGATTCTGAAGACTCTACAAACTGCCGTCTCAAGACAAAAAACAAAGGCAGATCGTCGACGCCAACCGGGTCCTTCGTTTAAACCCGGAGACAGAGTGTGGTTGTCTTAAAAAAATATAAGGTTCAAGACCCCGTCTCTGAAATTGTCTCCGAGATTCTTGGGTCCCTTCAAGATACTGGAGAGGATCAATCCGGTCGTATACCGTTTGGCACTTCCTCCCACCATGAGGATTCCTTCTGTTTTCCATGTGTCCCTGCTCAAACCTTTCATTCAAAGCTCCCACTTTCCGGATCGTTCCCGAAAACCAAACCCTGTGACCATTCACGGACAGCAGGAATATGAGGTGCATTCCATAATCGACTCCCGTTGGTCCAGAAACAACTTTCAGTTCCTCGTTCATTGGAAGGGGTATGGTCCAGAGGAGCGTTCATGGATTCCTTCTCGTCATATTCACGCTCCCAAACTCCTCTGGCAATTCCATCGGAAATTTCCCCAGAAGCCATGGCAGGATCGCCCGAAGATCGATCCTCAAGGGGGGGATACTGTGACGTTCAAGGGATTCCTGCTTCCCAATGTGTCCCCGTCACCCCTGTTCTCCCTGCCTCTGACCTCTCCCCTCCGCCTCCTCGTTCATCTTTCCCTTCCTCCTCCCGCACCTGTTCCTCTGCGGCCTGTCCCGACGCACGCCCCGCTGTCACGCGCGTTCCCCGCAAGGTGTGCGCTTATCCCAAAACACCCGATCCCCTCCGCGGCACTCATTGCTTGTGGCGCCTCTCTATCCCCTCTCCTGTTACACTACCTCCTTCAGCTGCTCCTCCTGCCCCCTTACCGTCCTTGGCGAGCGCCCCCGTGGCACGACGCTCCTTACGCTCCCTGGAACACAGTGCGCGCGCATCCAACCCTTACAGAGGGCGCGCGCACACGCTCCACTTGTAGGTCTTCCCTGAGCCCTGGTTCCGCCCCTCATCGTGTGCAAGCCATATCCCTATCTGATTTCCTCACTCTAGTTCAGGATAGAGAAAGCGGTGCAACTGCCACACAGATAAAAATCACAGACCAGGGTAAGTACACTCTTGTGAAGCTTTAATGACACCCCACAGCCCCCAAAACCCACTCTAAAGAGTGGTCGTACCACTCTAAAGAGTGGGTTTTGGGGGCTGCGGGGTGTCATTAAAGCTTCACTAGAGTGTACTTACCCTGGTCTGTGATTTTTTTCTGCGTGGGAGTTGCACCGCTTTCTCTATCCTGAACTTCTTCCGACTTAATCAGCTACAAGTCCTGCTATCACAACAGTGAGTACCATTTATATCGTAGTCCCTGTCCCATACAAGATTTACCTCACGTTGGAGGCTATTGGGGGGACCGTTGTACCACTGTATTCATTAGTGTTTTATACACATGGACGGCTGTTCAGCAAGCAGTTTCAATGTATTATGACTGTGGTCACTATTGAGAAGCGCCACTAGGGGGTGTGAGACTCCCATTTTTCTGCAACCCCTCACTCTACCCTCTGCTCCTCCTCTCTCTCCCATTGGTGCTCTCTCCTTTATAATCCCTGTCTGTCCTCTAGCTCATTGCTCTGCATAGCTTCTTGTGACCCCTGTGTGTGCAGTCTCTATTCTTGACTCTCCTGTCTCTTTCAGCGCTGGTTCCTGTCCCTGTTTACCTTTGGATCTCCCTGGCTTGAACTCTGCATTGATTTGGATTACCCTGCCTTCTCCTGCCCTTGGACCCTGCTTTCGGATACGTTTACGCTGCCCTCTCCTATCCTCGAACACTAGCTGATGGAGTTGATCACGCTGCTCTCTATTACCCCTGAACTCTGGCACATGGACATTACTACCCAAACTCAGATATCCTGGACATTGCAAGTATCTGTTAACCTTTTCTCAACAGGCCCGGCAATGCACTACCACACTCCGGGCACGCCCTCACTGCTGTGGGTGCGTGTTATAACCTTACCCACCTCAGTACTGGGGACTGGCCATGTCTGCGGGCATACAGGCGTTACACCGGGCGCTTCCAAGTGCGGCTGCAGCTGGTGGCTGAGTGGGCTGTAGTGAGAGAGACGATAGCTGTTGAATCAAATCGGAAATCTGCATTCCCAAAGCTTGGATGCATTGCGCAAAGGTTGAAAGTAGTTGGCCCACCTCAGCCAGGTCTGCGTTTGGGCTCTGCATATTGTCACGCTGTGCAGCCCGCAGACCAGACCAGTCCCCTGTACTGAGGTGGGATGTAGAGTATACGCACCGACAGCAGAGGGGGCATGTCTGGGATGTGGTGTAGTAGCGTGGCCAGGCCTGGATGTAGATAAAGAATGGTCAAGTACTTGCCGAGTCCGAGGAAATAGAAAGTTCCGTAGTCAAAATCCGTAGCTGAGTCCGAGGGTCTTAGAGTTTAGAGTAGTCTGTAGGAAAGCCGAGTTCAGGAGCCAGAGGGGGTATTCAGACGAGCCGGGTCATTAGCTGTAGGAATAAACACAAAGAGAGCACGACACAGGTTCCAGGCAACACAGGTAGCAAGGAGGAAGTGACAGAGCTGGGTATTTAAAGCGGTATCCACCAATCCGGACGGGGCGTGAGGAGGAGCAGTTCCTGAGAGGCTGGAAGTAACATGGCTCAGCTGAGAGTGCAGAGGGCGTGGCAAGGACTCCCGCACCGAGCGGGGGGTGGAGGCAGGCAAGTGTAGCGATGGGGGGCAGCGGCAGCTGCAGTACTGGTAGTGGGTAAGAAGGGGTCACGTCGCAGGGGACGTGGCCCCCGGTTCCTTACAGGCTGCTAGCCCCACGAGCCCTCTGCTACTCACAGCTGTGGCTGCCAGCCCCACGAGCCCTCCGATCCCCTCCCCTGTCTCTGTGTGTGTCTCTGTCACTCTGTGTGTGTGTGTTTCTCTGTTTGTGTGTCTCCCTTGATTGTCTCCCTCCCCCTTCCCTCCATTGTCTCCCTCCCCCTTCCCTCCATTGTCTCCCTTCCCCTTCCATCCATTGTCTCCCTCCCCCTTCCCGCCATCATCTCCCTCCCTTCCCTCCCTCCCCCCTCCCTCTCTTCCCTTCCTCCCTCCCCCCTTCCCTCCATTGTCCCCCTCCCCCTTCCCTCAACTGTCTCCCTCCCCCCTTCCCTCCACTGTCTGTCTCCCAAACAAAAAGACTGCGCCCCTCAGGTGTCTGTCTCAACTACCATAATAGTAGTAAGTATATTAAGTATAATGAACTCCTATAAATAGGTTACTAAATAGATATCAGTAGCAATATTTCAGATTATGTGAATAACACACAAATACAAAATAAAAATATATAAACTAAATAAAAAATAATAATAGATTACTAAATTAGTGTGTGCTAATGACTTAGTATCCATAAATATGCATGATTAAAAGTTGCAGACAAAAAAATACAATTAAAAAATAAAAATAAAAAACCATTAAAAAGAAATAGTCCTGTTGATATATTAGGAATATAGATGATGGCCCACTAGTCTGGATACTGGCTGCTCTCTGTAAGGAACCAACGACCTCCCAGTAGATCTACAAAACGAAAAGAAAGAAAGCGCCCGATCCTAGTGTAATATGAAAAATACACATTTAATATTCCAGTATTAAGTCCAACAAATTTAAACTCACAAACAAATGTGAAAAACAAGCATGTAATGAGTATACTCATTCGCCAACCACCGGAAGACACCGCTCTGCTCACACGCCACTCTTTTCCTCCGTGGAGTCCCAGCTCCTCTGAGCAACCGTCCAGCGGGGGCCTCAGAGAATATAAATATATATATATATATATATATATACTGTGCTTGTAATCCCTTTCTTTTGGTTTTGCAACCTAGAATTCTGTGTAACATGTTTCTACACTAGACAAATGGTATTGCAAAATTTCTTTAAAATTGTAAAAGGACCTTCTTTCCTGAATATTTTTATAATTCACCACCAAACCGAAAAAAAAAACGTTTCCTGACATAAGTTTGAACATAGTAACTATAATAACTAAAAAAAACAAAGCATCTAAAATCTACACTATGAAACAAAAAATCTTAATCATTAATGAATATTTATTTCTAATTCCTAATCTTTGTCTTTTGCACAACCTTTCTCTGCCTACAACTCTGTTTCTAACATTCTCCACATCTTGTCAGTAGTCTCATACCTTCCATCAACATTCTGTGTAACAGCTTTTAATTCCATTCCGTTTCTGCTCAGAAGGAGGTTGGGAGTCTTTTTCTATTGCAATCCTATCACACATTTCTGTTTCACCTTCATACTGCATCAATGTAATGCCATTAGCTGTTTAATACATTCAAACATTCTTCTTTTTCCTACGGACATCAAAACTAAAAAAAAAATCCTAATATTCTAGTGCCATTAGATTATTTTTGTATGAGCACAGCAGTGATCATGGTCTCTGTTGCATGCACCTGAATACAGAACTCAGTTTCTTTTTAAACTGCACACTGCTCTGCAGCCTGAATTAATGCTATCTTCTGGCTCCCCCATAACTTGTGGCATACCTCAGTCCACAGTAATTCACTGGGAATCTTGAAATCTCCCTTTAAAAGAATTATAGACAGATCTATTTTTTTCTGGAAAATCTATAAATTCCATTGAAAAATTAACAAAACTCCCAAAATTTCTCTATCCTGTTATTGAAGTGGGCCGGGTGAAAATCTGCAATGCTTCCTTCCGCTATTGGATCAGACTCTTTCTTTTTGTCTAATATTATTACCCCAAAAAGTTTACTTTTTAAAACTTGTGCTTCGGATGTATTTAGTTTCAGTCCTAACTCCTCTAAAACAGCAAAAAAAAAAAACTTTATTCAACACCTCCTTCATATTTTATTTGTATCAATAGATCATTCACATATTGTAACACAGTATCTCCCACGCCTAGGGGTTCCAAAATGCTGTGCTAAAGTCTGGTAAAAACATGTTAATCAGCTATGGAATTACTATATGGAAATACAAGTCTATACTGGGAGTTAGGGTGTAACAAAATCTTCATATAATATTCCATACCCCAATAGGTAGTTTATACACTGTGTTGACCACTAGGGCACAAACACTATCCTTTCACAACTGCCAAATTTCAAACATTTTCTCTTAAAACATTACATTAAGAAACTTTAAAATGTAATACCACGAGGGGCGTGCCGATGACGTCAACCGGAGCAGTCGGGTAGAGGGAGAGCTCCGGAGACCCACCTGCATAATTGATTAAAAACGGCACTTTTCGTCCGGCGACAACTTCCCCAAAACAACCCACTCAGCCCCTGAACATCCAGGCATGTCACACAAGGGGAAATTCAAACTGCCCAAGGGGTAACAAAGTATTTTACCCCCGCAAAGCAGAGCGCTGAAGCGGGAGGCAAAAAACAAGATGGTGGATCTCCGCCCGGAGCACGAGGCCCCAAGCAGGGGCTGCCTGACCCCTTTAGCCCGAGTGAAAGCCTTCCCCCAGACGGGGGGAATCACTAAAGCTTTCCTGGAAGAACTACATGCCAAGCTACACAGATCCCTCCAGGCTGACCTTAAAGAGGCAGTGGCCGAAATCAAACAAGACATACAAGGCCTCCAAGAGCAGACCACATCGCTGGAGCACAGATTGGAAGAGGCCCTGAAACACCAATCAGATGCGGACAAAGAAATAATCCATCTAGGCCAAGAAATCCATTTCCTACGGGACGGGCTGGAGGACCAAGAAAACCGGGATCGCCGCCAGAACCTGAGGATTTGCGGCATCCCGGAAGCGGTCCTATCCGGCCAATTAAAAGACTATCTCACGGACCTGTTCGTCTCCATTAACGGTGAAATGGACCAGCGAGACCTGGAGATTGATAGAGCGCATAGAGCGCTGGGGCCGCGGTCGGAAGAGACGAACCGCCGACGCGATGTGATCATCAGGCTTCACAGCTACTCAACAAAGGAGAAGCTTATTGGAGCCTGCAGAGAGCAAGAAACAATCCAGTTCCGCGGCGAGCCACTCCAGGTCTATAATGACCTGTCGAAAATGACTGTCAACCAGCGGAAAGAAATGCGTCCCTTCACTCTGCTCCTGAGGGAGAAGGGCATTAAGTACAAATGGGGATTCCCCTTCAGGCTAATAATAAACAACAAAGGGAAATTCCTCATGATCCGCTATCCCGAGGACATGGAGCAAATGGCGAAAGCTTTGGGCCTAACCTTGCTGACACACAGAGCTGCTGAATCCTCAAGAAACCAGCCCAGAGATGCAGAAGACCCACCAGTAAGAGCCTCAGAGAGACTGGCTGAGCAGAGGCAGACAAGAGATAAGTGAAACAACTCCTGCACTTCTCACCTGTTATGGCGGCGCCCGGAGCCGTTAACAAACCCGCACACCAGCATACTGGAGCCATGGAGCGCCTCATGTTGTTAAGAGGCGCCCCAGAAGTGCGAGGTGAAGACGACGGTGATGCGGCCTACCTGCAGGACCCATCCCCGCCTGACGACACCGCACCATAACCCACGGGATGAGCTGTGGAGGACTACTACCTACACAGGGGCCATAACACGAGGAAGACCAGAGCAACGGACTGGGAGCAGTCTGCGTCCGACCCTCTCGCCTCCCCTCGGCTGAGGGGGGGGCCGATGCCTCAGCCCCCGAGAAGCAACGGGACAAATGCCCGCGTGCTCCGGGGCCTGACACCGAGAAGGACAGCCCTCCAGGACATTCGGGTCCCTGACTGCAGCACCTTATGAACACTCGCAGATGTTGCCGAGCCGACAGGGTCTGTAGAGGAGAGCTATATATATATAAGTTTAGTTAGCAAGGTTAAAATCAGTTTGTGTTTATAAGGGGAAAAAAAAAAAAAAAAACAATTTCTTGACCTGGTTATGTAGCATTTAGACTGTTGTCCCGGAGATAGGACCAAACAGAGAATACCCCCCCCCCTACTGGGTGCCCTCCCATCCTGCCCCCCTCCACCCTCCCCCCACCCTCCTCATAAATCCCACCACCCCCTCCCCCCACCCTCCTCCCCCCACCCCCACCCTCTCCCTTCAACCCCCGCCCCCCAGAGCATTGGGAGCACAGGAACTGATAAGCAATAAGCTAAGCAGGAGAGATTAAGGAACCTGATGATGATGTGACCGTAAAGGAAAGGTTTAGATGTGTATTGTGAATCCCTAAGTGGCAGAACAATATAACAACCCAGGTAGTGAGAAAACCACTCATACAGGAAAATAGTGCCTCAGGTTTCCTCCTCCCTCCTAATCAACCGTAAAGGGCCTACATAATAATAGGAAAAGGAGACTCGCTCTCCAGGAGATAAAAAAGTCGGGAGGCGACGTTGTTTTCCTGCAGGAGACACATTTCACATCTCAAGACCCACCCAAAACATTTCAAAACGCATACCCGATGAGCTACTTCTCATCATTTAGTAGTAAACGCCGGGGGGTCGCTGTTCTGATCCGTCAGGGCACCCCATTTAATCTAACAAAAATAAAGACGGACCCAGAGGGAAGATTTATTGCAGTCTATGGCTCACTCTCGGGATCGGCAATCGCCCTAGTTAACCTTTATGCCCCAAACGAGAACCAGACGGAGTTCTTAAAAAAGGTCCTGGAAGAAATTGACCCAACTTATCTGTCATCGTTACTTATAGCAGGAGACCTTAATATGGCCCTCAATCCGACAGAAGACAAATTGAGTACTCCAGGCCGACTCCACTCTGCCCAGTCCCAAAGACTGGGAATTTTTTTTAAAGATATTATGGGAGATTTTTCTTTGGTGAACATTTGGAGAACACAACATCAGGGACAAAGGGATTATACCTTTTACACGGCACCTCACCAGACCTACTCTCGCATTGATTATTTTCTTGCAACCAAGAATATTCTAGAGGCCGTAGCTAACTCGGATATAGGCCCAATAACGTGGTCAGACCATGCGCCCATCATCCTGACTCTCTCCATTCCTTTTGTCAAACTAGTCTCATATAGCTGGAAGCTGAATGACTCCTTATTAAACCACACCGAGATAGAGAAGGAGATCAAAAAATCCCTTAAGGATTATTTCAGAATAAATGAGGGTACCGTCTCCTCTCCAGCAACCCTGTGGGAAGCCCATAAGGCGACAATTCGGGGAAACTTTATCTCCATTGCCTCCCACAGGAAGAAAGCTAAGATAAAACTAACCAAAGAGCTCACGGACACCATTGTTAAATTAGAGCAGCAGCACAAAACTAACCCTTCTCGGAGAATCTATAAACAGCTGACAACTGCTAGAAATGACTTAAAAGAGATTCAATTGGAAAATGTCGAAAAAGCTCTCAAATGGACAGGTTACAGGTACTATGACAAGGGGAATAAGGCTGATAGACTTCTTGCTAGTAAGTTAAAAGGAGTACAAAAAAGGTCGCAAATAACAGCGATCAAGAGTGGCTCTGGTGAGATACTTTACGAGAAAAAAATAGTGGAAGAATTCACCAAATTTTACACTAAACTATATAACTTAAGGGCTCGTTCCGTTAACCCAAATACTTCCGACCTTACGTCAGTTACAAACTACTTAAATGATTGCACGCTTCCCTCCCTAACAGAGGAGGAAAACGCTAGGCTGAACGTTTTCCTCCTCTGTTAGGGAGGGGAGCGTGCAATCATTTAAGTAGTTTGTAACGATAGAAGAATTGACGGTAGCTGTAAAGGCAGCAAAAATTTCCAAAACGCCGGGCCCTGACGGTTTCACAAATGTCTACTATAAGAAATTCCTACCCGTACTGTCCACCCACTTGCTGAATTTGTTCAACTCATTTTTGGAAGGAAGTCCTATCCCTCCCTCAATATCGACCGCTAATCTGGCCATAATACACAAAGAAGGGAAGGACCCAACCCAGTGTGGGAGCTATAGGCCAATCTCACTGTTGAACAATGACCTCAAATTGTACAGCAAGATACTGGCGAACAGACTTAACCCCATTTTACCGAGATTAATACATATGGACCAGGTCGGGTTTGTCTCAGGCCGTCAGGCCTCGGACAATACCCGTAAGATAATCAATATAGTCGACCATGTCCATCTGACAGGATCAAAAGCAATGTTACTGAGCTTAGACACAGAGAAGGCATTTGACAGAATTGATTGGCTATTTTTAGATCAAACATTGATAAAATTTGGCTTCAAAGACTCGTTCCTAAAGGGAGTCCGAGCACTATATCAAAATCCGTCTGCCATGGTCAGACTCCCAGGTGGAGTTACCGAGAGATTCCAAATTAGAAATGGAACTCGGCAAGGGTGCCCCCTGTCCCCCCTCCTTTTTGCCCTCACGATCGAACCACTAGCGACCAAAATACGAAGCAACCCAACAGGGCATCACCATTGGAAAAGTACAATACAAAATTTCCCTATTCTCTGATGATATCATTCTAACTTTGACTAAGCCCCAAACTTCCCTTCCTAACCTTCAAAAGGAACTGACGGACTTTGGAAAGATATCAGGGTATAAAATAAACAGCGACAAATCAGAGGCCCTAAATCTTAGTCTCCCAGACCCCGAAGTAAAACTCCTCAAACTAAATTTCAACTACAGGTGGTGCTCTTCACACATTAAAGTGAGTTAATGTGTCAAGACACTACCGAGCTCTATACCAGGACAATTACCCGAAGCTTTGGGAGCAGATCAAAAAAGATCTAGATCAGTGGGAAGGTTACCAGATCTCATGGATCGGGAGGATGATAACCACTAAGATGAATATACTCCCAAGACTGTTGTACTACTTCCAAACACTCCCGATCCATGTCCCTGGCACTGATCTGAAAAATATCCAAAATAGATTGTTCCACTTCATTTGGCAGGGCAAGAGACCCAGAGTCGCAAGGTCGGTTCTGCTGGCACCACGATCCAGGGGAGGCCTGGGGGTCCCAGACCTGCAGAAATACTATCTAGCCACCCAACTGAAACAGGCAGTAATGTGGAATACAGACCCGGCCCATTGCTGCTGGGTAAAAATAGAGACTCAATATGCCAAGATGCCTTCCTTGCAAGCCTGTCTCTGGAGCCTGGATAAAGGAGACGGGCACACCCACAACCTTAAACTACAGGCTTCACTACACACATGGGAAGTCTGGGCGAAATGTAAGATTAGATATGGCCTGTCTTCACCCAGTTCCCAATTGACATCCATACTCAATAACCCAAAATTCCCCCCGGGATGTGGATCTAAGCTGTTCGACCAACTCAGAATGGAGGGAATTGGGGCGATTGCCGATTTCCTAAGCCTTGGGAAGCTCCTGAGCTATCAAGATCTGAGGGCCAAATACAAAATTAGAGAATTGGACACGTTCAAATATCTCCAAATCAGACATTTTATTCAGAAAATATGCCCACACCCAGAGTTCCCCACTCTCACCAAATTTGAATATCTCTCCAAAGCTAATGCCCACCAAAAAGGTCTCATATCAGAAATTTACCTGGAACTAGAGAAACCAGGGGCCCTCGCACAGCATGACTATATGCTCAAATGGGCGGCAGACTTGAATATAACTACTGTATAGAAAGAGAGACCTGGGAAGAAATATGGCAGGCAGCCTCAGAAACTTCCCTATGCACTACAATTAAGGAGAACATTTATAAAATCCTGTATTATTGGTATCTTACCCCAGCACGTTTAAACCAGATCTACCCTCTGGCATCAGATCTATGTTGGAGAGGCTGTGGTCATAGAGGGGACATGATCCACATCTGGTGGTCATGCCCAGAAATTGTAAAGTACTGGACCAAGGACCAAAATTTGATAAAAGAGGTCACCGACCTAGAATTGCCTATTGAGCCACTAACCTTCCTACTGGCCAGGCCAATGTCCAACATTGTCCGACCAACTAGGAAATTAATCTCCTTTATTATTACTGCGGCGAGATGTGAGACAGCGGCCTCCTGGAAGAAAACAACCACACCAGCTAAGAGAACGATTAAAAGAAGAATCAACGAGGTGATGCTCATGGAGAGACTAACTGCCACAGTGAGACATAACCTATTTGCATTTTATAAGGTATGGGAGCCATGGATACTCCTTACGAGAGAAAGGCAACCTGGTCCAGTCAGATAGAATCCCACCTACTCCTGGAAGGAACAGGGGACAGAAGGAGCTAGCACTCTAACCACCATTTGAGGCGAGGTCCCGACAGCCAGGGTGGAGTCCCTCTCCACCCCCCCCTCCTCCCTCCCCACCCTCCCTACTGCCTTCCTTCTCTGAAAGCATCCCTCCTACTTGACGGCTTCGGTTGTCACTCTTTTTCCCCAAAAAATGTTAAAATGACTCTGAATTAGGCAATGTTACTTGTTGTATGTTTATTGATGTATCAATGCCTAATAAAAAAAATATATATAAAACGATAGGACTATTAAACTAAAGTAAATACTAATTTATCTGTCTTATTCAATGTTAGTGATATACAGGCATACCCCGGTTTAAGGACACTCACTTTAAGTACACTCGCGAGTAAGTACAGCTCGCTCAATAGGCAAACAGCAGCTCACAAATGCGCCTGTCAGCACTTCCTGAACAGCAATACCAGCTCCCTACCTGTAGCCAAGCTGTGCACAAGCGGGGAGACTATAGAGCCTATTACACATGTGTTATTTACATCAGTTATGCACGTATATGACGATTGCAGTACAGAACATGCATCGATAAGTGGGAAAAAGGTAGTGCTTCACTTTAAGTACATTTTCGCTTTACATACATGCTCCGATTCCATTGCGTACGTTAATGTGGGGTATGCCTGTATACACATTCAATAAATACACACACACACACACACACACACATATATATATATATATATATATATATATATATATATATATCTCCACTGTAACCGCCCGAAGAAGAGATCAGTGTATCTCGAAAGCGCTAATAAAAGCATTTAGTTAGCCACAAAAAAAAATGTAATACCACATAGGCTTATAGTATTCTTCAATCCTAAATTATGAAATATTAGAGTGACATAATATTTCACTCCATTACATGGAATGATTATTTCTTCACACTATTTACTATGATTTTTCTAAAAACAAACAAACAAACAAACAGAAAACCGTTAAGAGGATGTCCCCTTTTGTTTTTTCAGTGCAGAACACAGAAATGATAAGACAATCAGAAATTATGCTCCTTCTGATATGCAGCAAAATAATTACATAGATCCTAAAAAATTATACCTTGTCATTGACACCAAAATCTACACTAAATAACAGTTTTTCTCTACACTCATGCTGAGAAGTAAAAAAAAATAGTCTGATTCTTATTCCTGCAAAAATAAATCTTATTTAATTTCCTTTTTTTATTCTTATAATTGTAACTGCTCTTAATACTTTCACAATGTATGTATTAATGCATTAATTTCTTTAAAATTGAATTATCTGGTTATCTTGCATGTCTGTGAAGTGTACAGCTACATGCATACAATTAAAGCTACATACCAAGCAGCATCCTACATGTGTGTTTTAATAAATCTGTTCTGTACTATGAGAAAATACTTTTTTTTTAAAGCAACTCTGAATTACTTTTTTTAATGGATTATAATGTAACAAGCATTTTTTGTTTCTATAGCAAACATTTACAAAGTCATATCCCCTTCCTCTTCTGAAACAGGCTCTGGCACTCCCCTTTTTGAGCCCTACCCTCTCTCTAGCAGTGCACCAATTGTATCTAGTGACTGCCTGGTCATGATCTACCACACACAACTTTGCATCTTTTGTCCTCTTCTGCTGCACTGACAGCCATTTAGTGAACCCACGAGCCGCATTTTCACCGATCGATCACAGTAGAAAGGATCAACCGGCAACTTAGCTAATTACTTATTAATATGTGGATTGTATTGATGTAGATATTAAAGAGGGATAAACAAAATCATCAGCTTGGACTGCTGCTTTAAGAGAAGGGCGGGGGCTGCTGCAGTTGCTGTTGGGGGTAATTACAAGACGAGAGCTGAATTGCTTTTTGGTTCAGTATCAACTCCTACCTACCATTTTCCTCTCCATCTCTTTATATGTTTGGTAATCTATTCTTCTCTTTCAACATTTTTCAGCCATAATACTGGGCATTGCTTACAATTTGTGTCCGTTTCACATGTCCAATCCTGACATTTAGCTGTTATCATTTCTTGCTCATATATCAAGATCAGCTTGTTGACAAGCTCAAACTTTCTTTTATCTTTATGAGTGCTAAAATTTTTTTAATCTATTTCTTTAAATGCACTTATAACTTGCATACAGTACATAGTGCATTCCACAAATCTACACTTCCCACATGCTCAGGGGGTGTGGGGGGAATGTTGCTCTCATTAGCCTGTTCCTGGATAAAATCCATAGCAAAGACAATGTAACCAGTGTTACAGTACTTACGTAAGCTTTCAATAGATGTTTTATATCTACAGTAGGCATGGGTGGTCAAAAAATCCCAGTCGACTGAAATATACAGTATCTGTCCACACGTTCCTTTCATTAACTTTGCGATCCCCTCCTGGTGAGTGCTTAACCTACACTGCAAGAGACCTGGAGTGTCAATCCTTGATCGCTTTGGTCTCAGGGGCCACCGATAAGTTCCGCAGGTTATAAGAAATCCATCCGATATTTCATTGATATAGTCTTTTAGATCCTTCTTACGAACTGATCTACTTAAGGAAAGTGTCTTAAATAAACTGGTGCTTTCCCGGTATACTTCTGGTTCAAATGTGTTTATACACTTACATCAAGGTTTAGAGGGTTTCCTGGAGAGTTTTGCTTGACATAAGGTGCACCCCCTCTCACAGACTTCCATGGGCTACTGCTTTCCCCCTCTGGAAGTGTATGATGCATAGGGCTGGTTGGCTCGCAAATAAAAATTTGCTTCATTAGATTAGTACAAATAAATGTACCATCTTTCAGTAATATATCAAATAGTCCGCAGTCTGGTTCTTTTCTCAATTTATTCAGAGACAATAGAAAAAATTATTTTTACAGCATCAGTTCAGTCAGGTACATCAGGTTTTCAGGCATATAGAATTTGGTTATAGAGTGGGGAATCTCAGATTAGTTGATGTTAAATGATTCAGCTTTTTATTAATGATTCTGCATATACATTTCTGATAATGCTTATATACCATTTTACTTACTTTAGGCTACGTATGTCTTCAGTCAATCATTAATGTTTAAACCAATATTCTTCACATCCTTTTCAATCCATTGGTCTTTAAAGACTAACTATTTCACAAGATACCCATCTTTACTTTGATTTACAAAACTCCCTTGTTCTGTCATTAAATAACTACAGTTTTAATTGTGTTTCTAATCTTTAAGACTGATCTCTAATGCATTGTTTTACTAAGTAACTTTTTCTAACTACCCCAATCTAATTTCTAACGTAATACTATATTGCTTATTTTAACTAGTTACATGCTGAATATATATATATATATATATATATATATATATATATATATATATCATACTTATTATTCAAACTTGAAATCGTCCTATTTTCGAGTCCGTGTCCAAGATCAGAGAAGCGAGGGCAGTGTGCATTTAAGTTTGTGTCATCTGCATATATGTGCATTGAAGCTCCCATACAAGCTGTAGGTAGATCATTAATGAAGACTGAAAAGAGTAGGGGCCCCAGAACAGAGCCTTGCAGGACAGCAGAGGTGACATCCATGGGGTTGGAGTTAGAGCCTGAGATAGAAACATGTTTGGATCTACCTGATAGGTAGGCGTGAAACCAGTTAAAAGCATATTCCTCTATTTCAGAGCACTGGAGCTTGTTTAGCAAGATAACATGATCAACAGTATCAAAAGCCTTGGCAAAAATCTAAGAATATTGCACAAGTAAGTTGTCCCAGTTCCATTCCACATTGGATCTCATTGCAAACTTTTAGGAGGGTAGTTACCATGGGGTGTTTTGGATGAAAGCCAGATTGGAGTTGGCTAAGGAAATTTGTCTTGATATAGTAATTGCTTAATTGGTAGTGGACACATTTTCAATGACTTTTGAAAGTATTGGGAGAAAAGAGATTGGCCTGTAGTTTGGGACAGTGTTTTTGTCCCCACTTTTGAAGATTGGGACAACTCGGGTAGTTTTCCAGGTCCTAGGGATATGACCTGTAGACAAAATAGAGTTGATTAGGGAAGCAAGCGTTATGGCAATGGCACCAAGTCATAGGAACTTTGATTGCAGTAGGTCAGGTCCACATTTTGCTGCTTAATTTAACTTTTAATTTGAGGAGCGCATGTGTAGTCTTCTCTTCAGATACTGGGATAAATGGAAAATTGTGGGCACTGTTGGGAGAGGGTGGAGCTATAAAGGCTCTTCCAGATTGAACTTCATGTTTGTCGTTCAGGTTGTACTTTGATAATAGAGAAGTAGCACACCCCACAAAGTATTAATTGAATGTGTTTGCAATGTAAGTAGGATTTGTCAGAGTAATATCATCCTTTTTGATATTAGATGAATGTTGATGGCTGGAAGGCTGGAATATATTGGTCAATGACCTTCCAGACGTTTGGTGAATTTAATGTATTTTGGTGAATATTCTCAAAGTGTTATTGGGCTTTTGCGTGTCTTGTTTTCCTTGTGCATGTATTCCACAGGCATCTGTGGCTATTAAGATCCTTGGTAGTGCCAGTTACTTTTTTTTTTTTTTACAAGGCATCCCTAAAATGTCAAAGCACAATAAGGTTGGTTGTAGCCCATGGAAGGTGGGCCCCCGTACTCTTATTCTGCATAGCGAAGCATGGGTGTCACAGACTTTTAAGAACTCTATTTGGAAATAATCAAGCGCATAATCAGGGTCAGGTATCAAGTTGATTCTGTACCAAGGGCAATTGGTAAGATCAGCCAGAAACTGTTGTGTGTTAAAGTTTCTAAATGTTCTAGTGAGTTGAACTTTAGGGCTGGATTTGGGTGGAATGATTTTCCTTACACAGTACACTATATATATGTTAATTGAAAATTTCAGATAGGATACCAGAGGATTGAATTATGTTGAGACTAGAGAATAGAATCCAGATTAGCAAAGAATAATTGAGATTTTAGGTTTGTCCGTGTGGGTTGGAAAATTAGTTGGGTTAGGTTTAGTTGCTTGAGTTGTGTCTGAATTATGTGTTTTTTAAGGGTCAGGCCAACAGAGTAAAAGCTAACACTTCCAGTTCAGAGAGGAAGTTGAACCAATAAACTGAGTGATATCAGTTAGGGTTTGTAGTGGGGCTTTAAGGGGGTGGTGGCTTAGGGAAAAGGAGGAAAACATTTCCAACTGGGATTTCAAAAGAAGATGGGCTTGGGGGGCAATTTAGCAGTGTAAAATGTAAGGAATCTTTAATATAAAGTAACAGCCCTCATCCTCTCTTTGACCTATCTTTCCTAGAAAATTGAGTATCCCTGAATGGGGATATTAGCATCGAGGGTTTTAGGAGTTAGCCATATTTCTGTGAGAATGATGGATTTGGGTTTATGCATAAGGCACCATGCATTAGTTCATCCAGTTTGGGCAACAGGCAATGGATATTTATATGTGTAACGCTTGCGCTCACTACGAACAAGGTTGGACCCCGGTACTGAGGTGGGAAAGTATGAAACTGTGCAACCACAGCAGCTGAGGCACACCTGGAGGGTGGATAGTCAAGATCGCTGGGTCTGGGTTGGAGAGAGTGAGTTAGTCTTGATACTTGCCGAGGTCATAGGTAGGTGCCAGGAAAGTAGTCAGAGTCCGAGGTGCCATGATCAAGGGTTGGAGCCAGTAGAGAAGTAGATTGTCCGTTTGCCATGGTCAGGGATGGAGAAGGTCGGAAGTAAGGTCAGAGGCAAGCCGGGGTCGATAATCTAGAGCAGGGTCCAAAGTCTAGCCAGGTCGGTACACAGGAAGGCAAACA
This sequence comes from Ascaphus truei, assembly GCF_040206685.1. Classification (NCBI taxonomy): domain Eukaryota; kingdom Metazoa; phylum Chordata; class Amphibia; order Anura; family Ascaphidae; genus Ascaphus; species Ascaphus truei. Next base: position 225,951,693 of record NC_134483.1, on the reverse strand, counting down.
GCAACAAGGTTAGTAGCACAGATGGAACAAGGCAGAGACAGAGACGTGGGAACACAAGGCTACCAATAACTATGCTCAGCCAAAGAGGAAGTGACAGAGCTGAGCATATATAGCAACAGGAGTCCAATGAGAGAAGGGGTGGTGTGGAGGAGCGGCCTCTGCGGAGGCAGGGATAAGCTGTGAGAAGCAGGAGACAGATGAGAGAGAAATTAGAGTTGACGCGCAGCTGGGGAGCGGTGCACGCACGCGGTGCGGCACAAGCGGCGGGGCGGAGCAAAGCTCCGTGGGAACATTGAAAGCCCTCCGTGGGCACGCGCGCTCTGTAAGGTGTGCAAGAGGCTGTTCAGCAGGAGGTAAGCAGGAAGCCCGCCGCGGGGGACGCGCTCTCTGATCTCTTGTGATGGGATGCTGTGCAGCAGGAGGTAAGGAGGGAACACACCGCAGTGGACGTGTTTTTCTGATTCCTTACAATATGGGCAACAGATTGTCCTTTTTGTAATTTGAAAGGAGTATTCCAAGGAGTATGGGACAGAGTTGAAAAGGGAGGGCCTGGTTCCGTTCAATATCCCCCGCTAAAGAGAGTAACAGTAGAAATAAAAATGTGAGTAATAGGATGGATCAAAGGTGGTTTCATTGATACTTTGCATCACTTGATTACCAGTGCTTTTGATAGAATATCACAAACAAATCATAAAAGTAAACATAATCTAACTAAAAAAAGAAAAAATAGCTGTAAATTAATTGAAGGAAAATAATAATATTGTAATCAAGCTAGCCGAAGGAAATAGTGAAGGGATCATAATGAGGGGCTAACATAATTTCATTCTAAAGGAGCATGCACGTATATCAACATTTTATTTCTTACCTAAGATTCATAAACATACACAAAAACTGCAGGGCAGACCAATAATATCTGGTATTAATTTACTCACATCTAATCTTACCCATTGTATAGATTTATTCTCACAGAAATAAGTAACTGGATTACCCTTCTATTTAAAGGACATGAAGCAGGTTAATAACACCCGCAAAGGTTTAACCTAGGAGAAAGACTTTTTGTGGATGACATGCGATATGTCCTTGCTTTATATTAGTGTCAATCAAGCACAGGGATATAAAGCAGTGATTTGTTATTAAACTATCCAGAGATAGAGAACAAGATCAAGGACTCATTGGAAGATTACTGTAATCTAAATAAAGGATCAGATAACTCCCCTGCCATTTTATGTGAAGCCTACAAAGCCACAATTTGGAGGACAATTATCTCAATAAAGCCAAAGTGAAGAGATGATGCACAAGCATAGGAAAAAATAGTTGCTGGACTGCTAATTACTGGTACAATTTTTTTTAAATTATTGACAGATTGAAACAGCAATGAGAAAGATACCCTTCTGACGCGTTTCACGCGGTAATTAGCAGTCCAGCTACTATTTTTCCCTACGCTTGTGCATTGTCTCTTCACCTTGGCTTTATGGATATTTACAAGACTGGAGCACGCTGACGGTTCAATGAAGACGCTTACGTGAGTGAGAACAAACTTATTTATCTACTCACCAGTACAATTGTCTTTACACCAAGCCCATACAGTGCAGGTTAGCAAATTTGGTGCCTTGTGGCCAGCTAACCTGTGGGCTAGTGCAATCAACAAGAAGCATGTTAACAGGATTTAATATATGCTAAGCAACTCTATGAGTGATTTCTCTGCTCAGTATACCGTCTGGGACTGATTACTTTAATAACAACATATTGGAATTTGCCTCAGGGAAGCATCACTTGGGGTGTTTCACTCCTACTTCTCTTGTGCTTAATTATCTCAATAGACTTATACAGGAAAAAGACAAAAATTTAAGTGATAAAAGAACTAACAGAGAAAATGGTAGATCTAGAGCAAAAACACAAAAGATGTCCCACACAAAGAACTATAAAAAATCTTGTATTAGCAAGGAGAGAACTAAATGAGATCCAAATTGAAGAGACGGAAAAGGCATTGAAATGGATGAAACAGGTCTATTGTTAAAAAGGCAATAAAGCAGATAAATTACTAGCAAGCAAATGAAGAGGTATTATATCTAAAATAAACAGCAGCTATTAAAACCAAAAACAGTGAAATTACCTTCAATACCCCAAAAACAGCACAGGAATTCTCTGAGTTTTATACCAGATTATATAATTTAAATATTGCAGAATCATCCCAAAATAAATCCTATTCTGAGATGATCTCTAAATACTTAAAAAAACGCAATCTTCCAAAACTGATGAAAGAAGAACGCTTAAAACTCAATGATAAAATAAATAAAACTGAATTAGCTGAAGCATTTAAATAATTAAAATCAGCTAAATCACATGGTCCAGATGGGATCTCGAATACCTATTATAAAAGATATTTAAAAAAGCTAGCTTCCCTACCTTCTAGGCTTATTTAATTCATTTCTAGAAGGAAAAGAGATTCCTTCATCCATGTCCAAAGCCAACATAACAATTAAACATAAAGATAGAAAATCCAATGAGCTGTGATAGTTTCTGCCCAATATCTCTACTAAATGCAGACTTACAGATTTATAGAGTACTATAAACATGAACCCCGCTTCAGCTAAGTCATAAGTGGATGTATAGGGGTAAGGTGCTTGTGGGTGATGAAATGGGTAAACAGCAAAGAGAAAAGAAGCCACTAGTAGCACTCAATGCCCTCAAACAATGTAGTATGAAAATCTTAAAAATATTCTTTAATGCTGAACTAATTAAAATTATGCGTGTTAAAATTCAACAAGGACACACATATATATAAACCCTAAGATGAGTATATAAGACACTCCGGGTTATAAATGAGTGAAAACAATTGAGATGAATTAAATCAACTGTTTCAAGGGAACTGATATGCAGTATTCCCTGACCACAATCAGGGAATACTGCATATCAGTTCCCTTGGAACAGTTGATTTAATTCATCTCAATTGTTTCCACTCATTTATAACCCGGAGTGTCTTATATACTCATCTTAGGGTTTATATATATGTGTATATGTAATATATATGTGTGCTAGTTCACCATTAAAGAATATTTTTAAGATTTTCATACTACATTGTTTGAGGGCATTGAGTGCTACTAGTGGGTTCTTTTCTCTTTGCTGTTTACAGATTTATAGCCAATTCCTAGCCAAAACACTGAATACAATCCTACCACGACTGATTCATATAGACCAGATGGGATTTATTAGTGAGAGTTAGGCATCTGATAATACCAGGAAAATTATTAATTTGGTTGAACACTTAAATCTAACAAAAAACACAGCAATTTGACTAATTTTAGACGTTGAGAAAGCCTTTGACAGAATTTATTGGAAATTTCTAGATGGAAGAATCTAAAAATCCCAGGAGGTAATATTAATGTGATCAAATAAAAAAACAGGACTAGACAGGAATTCCCTGTAATGGGTGCTCACCACAAACCACACGGGATGGCGAGGCTGAGGTGGGGATGTTAGTTTAAATCGACCTCCAGCCGTATGAGCGCATCCGGAGTGCAGCGTGATAGTCGTATAGTCGGATGAGGGTTGGAGAAGTGAGAATAGTCGTAATACTCGCGTGGTCAGGGGTTGGAGAAGTCAGATGGTTGTAGAGGGTATCCGGGGTCCAGATGCAAGACTAGGTCGATGTAGAGAGAAGTCGGGGTCCAGGTACAAGCCGAGGTCAAAACACTGAGGAACAAACAGGATCAGAATGCGCAAGGCAACAAGGCCACAGAAGCTTGAGGTAAGCACTATGTTAGGAATGAAAGATTATGCTCAGCCAATTTGCCAGAGGGCTGGCTGAGCAAATAAAGGTATGGTGACAAATAGGCAGCTCGCAAGCAGCTACCAGAGATTAGGGTGTGTCACGGTAGCCACAGGGTTATCAAAGGACAAAAAGGTACCACATGATCTGGTGATCCACAATAATAGCATAGGCCCTCATTCTGGCGGCGAACCCTCTCGGCCGTCCCGTCGGAAGTACGGATCCGCTGACTCCCGATCTGCATGGGTTCCACAGCGTCAGGAACAGGCCAAATAGCTGGAGGAGGCCTAGGATAAGGAGGGTCAGAGGGCACGAACCTGGGACGTTGGCATTCATGACGTCACTCCTGGAGGCGCAGATCCATGCGTATGCACTGTGCGATCAACTCCTCCAATGCTTGGGGTCGAGGCAGGACTGAAAGTTCATCCTTTACAGCCTCGGACAAACGTTGCCAAAATACCACAGTAAGTGCCTCCTTGTTCCAATGAGTCTCTGCTGCGACGGTCCGGTATTCCAGTGCATATTTGGCTAGGGACCTACGACCCTACGGACCTACGACCCTGAGACAAATTAACTAGAGAAGAGGCAGCAGTATCTTTGCGAACAGGAATATCAAATACCTGCTGGAATTCTTGGTGGAAGAGCTGGTAATTCGAGGTGAACTCCGTACACAGTTCCCTGATGGGACAAGCCCAGGCCAAGGCATAATCTGTGATATTCCTATACCTGATTCTAAAGTTTCAGATAATACTGCAAGTTTTCCTGTCTATGGTTTCCCCTGGAATTTACGATATTTCTGTGACTGATGCTAAGGTCTCAAATCTAAAGGTCTGCTCTCCTATCTTTTGTCTCCCTGTGCCTAATATTTCTGTTCATTCCAATGCTTTTGCTTTAAAGACACATTTCCTCTTTACTGGTTTTCTTGGGGAAGCTGGTTTTCCTTATGTCCGAAAACTATGGCTCCCACTTTGAAAACAGTCTTGAGCAATAAATGTGAACACAGTACCACTGATTATTAAGAGCTTCTCAAAGCAAAGAAAAAGATGAGAGGATGTGTTACAGTGAAAGTTGAAGAATGAATTAAGGATGAGTAAGGGAGCACAGGATTAAAAGATTGTAGGACACAAATACAATATATAGGTAAATACCCAGAGGCAGGCTGCTCAGTTTGTAGCCAGACCCTTTATACCACACTGCAGTGCACAGGGGTTTGCTTGACCACGGTCCATGCACCTGTTGTGGGGTTGGGGAAAAAACAGGGGGTGGGAAGGGATTGTGAGTCAAATCAAAATACTACAAACACTCACACGGCCATGTGTGAGTGGTACACATGTAGAATGGTTTTCTCTCCTTCTCCTCCTTCCTCCGATCGTCTAGATGAGCTTATCCTCAGGTCCTGATGGTCCTTGTGCCCCTTTGTCTCGGGATATACCCCCACCAAGGGTGTTGAGGCCAGGGATGAGTATTAGATTATATTCAAACAATTTTAATAGCATAAAAAATCCAACCTCACACTACAGATGTCTCTCCTGCCTTCCTTTATGTAGATCCTCCTTCTGATTGGTCATACTTCTCACGTGAGAGGATGCTTAGTTCCCTCCCACTCCTCAGCACTCCGCACTCGTATGCTGCAGCTGTAATCCGATAGACCTCAGATGCTATTACCAGTCCCTCTGGCCCGAAGTTATTTACACTGTATAGAATGGACGAGCAGGCGGATGGAGGGAGATGGGATGGGTGAGGTGCCCCCATAGTCTTTAATGAGAGAGTTCACTCTGTTGACTTTGTGTTAATGCCCATCCGTTTTTTCTGCATTAACCCGTTCACTTCCTTCAGGGTCTTTGCTAATCTTATTTTCCCCAATTAGGGATTTTGTCCATTATCAGAGTCCATAAAAAGTTGTAAAGTTCATTGCAGTTCTCATACCATAACCTCACATAACCATATGTAGGTAACACTCAATCCCTTATAGGAACCCTATTTGAAATGACCAGTATGAACTGCATAAGAAAATCTAAGAGAAATGCATTAAGCAATAAGAAGTGAAAAAGAAGAATCAGGCACACGGTCTTAATCATCAAATGAGAAGGGATTTAATGTGCCAATGAATCCAACGTATCGGCAGCAATACTGTCTTACTCAAGGTGTAGGCACATTAAGTAATAAGAAACCTTATAAAATAGAATAAAAAGGGGATTAAAAAAATGTTACACACATATCAAATATTACATATTACATATTAATCTTACATATTAAACCACATATACAGTGTATAAAATTACACTTACTCACTCACCCCTCCTGATGTTAATACATCATTGTTCAACAGTAATCTTAAAATGGCTTTAGACTTTTTAATCAATATATGAGTCTACAAGGAGTTTTACAGAGGACTTCAACCAGGCTTTGGTGGCCCTAAAAAGTGGGGGGGGGACACTTCCTCCAAAAATGGACTCCAGATACTTTCCACATTAGGGTTTACAGCTTAGGTCATATTACAATACCAGAACCTCTTCTCCTCATCAATAAAAAGAGACGGGTGTAGAAAAAGGAGGAGGAAAGTGAAATTACAAAACAAGGATCAGAGGACGGAAAAAAGAGGAAAGGGGCTCCCAGGTCCCTAGCCCCTGCACAAGAAAAAATGAGAAGAGGTGTTCAGTTAAGCGCCACTAGGTCAATGTCCACATTTATGCCATTAGGAACCAGCGGTTTCATCTTATAAATCCAATAGGTCTCCCTTTGCCGTAGTTTTTTAAGTCGATCACCACCTTTCCAACTAGGTGGCACAGCCTCTATCCCCTATAGATCAAGCCCAATGGACTCGTGTCATGTGCCATACTAAAATGCTTCGATACACTATGTGTAAGTACCCCCTTCCTGATGTTTCCCATGTGCTCCAATATACAGACCCTCCCAGGTCTTGAGGTGTGTCCCACATACTGGAGGCCACATGGCCATTCCAGCAAATAAACCACAAACGTACTTCTGCAATTAATAAAATCTTCCGTTTGAAACACTTCTCCAGTTATTTTTACTTAAAATGTATTTTTTCTTTTGACACTTGTTTGCACGATTTACATGAAAAACAATTAAAAAACCCAATTGGTTTTGGCAACCAGTGTTGTGCAGTAGGTGCTTCTTCCTTTTTAAAAACGCTTGGGACTAGTTTCATTTTAAGGTCAAACAAACAAACAGAGCCCAATGCTACATCCAATGGCAAAAATACACAGTGAAAGACCTATATATATCTTGAATAAAAGGGTCATTTAGTTTAATACTTTGGCCAAAGTTCCTCAGGTTTAAAGCTTGTCCCATCCCACTTTCCATATGCACAGGTCATTGCATGCAGCTGATTGCGACAGATATAATACAGAGTATTCGTAGTGGTATTGTCCAGGTAAATAAGAATTTCAATCAGATTTAGAACCATGCAACTGATTATGACGATCAATTATGATCATTCTTCCTAGTATTGTACAGGTTATTAAGAATTGTAATCAGTGGTAGGACCTGTGAATTATGGTCATGCCTTGGACGGGCTCACAGGCTTACAATGCTTTGGCCAAAGTATTAAACTAAATTACCCTTTTATTCAAGAGATATATAGGTATTTCACTCTGTATTTTTGCTGTTGGATGTAGCACTGGGCTCTGTTTGTTTGTATGTTTGTTTGTAGTATATATTGCCATGCCCAGTAGCACTCCTTTTTGACATTTATATACATATATATGTAACGGGTATTCCCTGTGAATACAGACGCTACTACCTGCTGTGTATACCTGTGTGGCTCTCAGGAGCCAAGCCTCCGCTCGGGGAGCCTGGGGTATATACATATAACACAATCTCATGGTGCAACGCCTCCACCTGCGACGGCTCCCGCCAGAGGGGGAGTGGTTCCTCGAAGGACAACTATATATATATCACTCCACACACCGCATGTAAAATAACCAATGACTTTACTGTATAGCATATACTTATTCATATATCAACAGGTGTCCCTCTCTAGAGGAGACACTAACTATTGCGTCTCGCAGGACGCTCCCACTTCCACCAGGTGATCCCACCCCGTGTCCAGTAACCCCACACAAATGTCCCGCACCCTTAAAGTGAGGTGATATGTGTGACTGCGCAGCTACTAGTCCCGTATGAATAGAATATATATGTAGGATCATTGGTGCACTTGGTGATTGTTACCTGCCGAGTACTCCAGTGCCCGGGCCTGCCAAAGAGCTTCACAAAGGATCCGAAGACTGACGAATACAGGAACTACCGTCTGGGGCGATCCCACCCGGATGGCTGCTGCAGCGGTAGCGGAGGTCTGAGCCCAAACCTCTGGATGGACGCGCAGCGTCCGCTGTGTCCCTAACTGAGTCTGGATAGTAAGGGGCAGGGTCCCAAACCTGGGGCCTGTCCCTACAACACTCAATACTACTGGTGACTCAGGGCTATATGGGGCCTAGGGGGCTGCTGGCTTAGTGCAGGGAGTTACTGACTCCTGCACCCTACCTCTGTCCCCTAGCTGCTCCTGACGCTGACTGCGGTGGGCTCAGCGTGAAAAGTATCCAATCTCCCCTGCAGGGAGATCCTCCAGCCCTATTGGCTACCTGGCGTCACCTGACTCTGCCCGTGTGCACCCTGGGGGCTGTATCTTCTTGGGAGCTATTCTCCCCTATGGCCGCCTCGCGCACACTTCCTTTGCGCATGCGCCAACCTCAGCAGTGGCCACCGGCTGCCGCGACCCATTGCGCATGCGCAACTTCAAGGAAAATGGCGGCGCAACTCGCGGGAGCCGCCGGGGACCTCCGGAGCACCGGAGTGCTCCCTGCTCTGCCCCCACCCTCCAGGAACGCTGGCGGGGCTGCCGCTTGGCTCGGGCAGCCCCCGCCATCAGCGGAGGTAACGGGGGTCGCGGAGCAAATGGGGGAACCGGCTACATCCTCCCCCTGGTAAAATCCCCAACGGCCGCGCTTGGGACACATAACTTGATAACTATATACAGCAGTCATATAATAAAAATGGCACAACATCATTATATGATAAAAATGCAACAATCAAATGTGATCTTACACTATCAGCTCTATATCAGTTTGTACATTTCATTGAACATCACAATGACGGACTGCACTCTGCTGCGAGCCCACTGCTGAGCCTCATAATGGAGTGCCCTAATTTGATCATAGGTTACCCGGTTTGGAGGGTACCTTACTCTTTGGCTCCTGCCGAGCTGTTCTTCAGCAACTCCCTCTGGGGAGTAATAAGTACAGTACTGAGGCTCAGCCTCTTCCCTTGAGGGGAGAAATGTCTCTGAACAGTCTTTGTTTGGCACAAAGCACGGGCTCTGTGGATCCAAAGGCTGGCCTGTTGGTGCCACCTTAGTAGGCGTTGGCCTACGGGGCCCTTTACCCATTGCTCCTCCGGGAGATGCCCCTTCTGTGGAATAGTCCCTTTGAGAGGGTCTTTCCATAGGGTCTTCAGGAGTATCAGAGTGGGTTTCGTTATTTACAGTCTCTAGACCCATCTCTGATAAGTCGGACTCACCGTTGAGCGGTGTGGCCAGTATTTCTGCTTCTTCGTCTCCCACTTGGGGGATGGGGAGAAGGTGATTACGATGCCAAACCTTTACCCGGCCGTCAGTGTCTTTGATGCGATAGACCGGGAGGCCGGGCATCTGTGACTCTACCTCATATACGCCGTCTCTCCACCGATCCACCAGTTTATGTTTTCCGGGGACTCCCAGATTACGAAGCAACACAGCGTCCCCAGGACGTAGCTCCCGATACTTGACTTTATTGTCATATCGTCTCTTATTGCCAGCTTTCAGTTTAGCTGTAGACTTCTCAGCCTGTTGGTCCGCTTGCTGCAAACTGTCCTTTAGCCTTTGCACATACTTGAAATGAGTAGCATTGTGTATCCCATCCATTGATACTCGTAGACGCACATCTACTGGGAGTCTTGCCTCCCGCCCAAACATGAGGAAGTATGGGGAGAATCCAGTGGACTCATGGCGAGTACAGTTGTACGCGTGTACCAAAGCTTCTATGTGTCGACTCCATTCCGTTTTCTGCGCACCCTTCAGGGTTCTGAGCATGTCCAACAAGGTCCTGTTGAATCGTTCAGGCAAAGCATCTCCTTCGGGGTGGTACGGAGTCGTCCGGGATTTGGCGATGTTCAGCATTTTGAGTAATTCTCAGATCAGAGTGCTCTCAAAATCTCGCCCTTGGTCTGAGTGAAGTCGGTTTGGAAGACCGTAGTGAACGAAGAACTTCTCCCATAGTATTTTTGCGACTGTGATGGCCTTCTGGTCTTTTGTGGGGAAGGCCTGAGCATACCGGGTGTAATGGTCCATGATGACCAGCACGTTACAGATTCCTCGGGTATCGGGTTCAATACACAAAAAGTCCATATACACCAGGTCCATTGGACCAGAACTCTTGAGATGGGCCATGGGTGCTGCTCTGGTAGGCAAAGTCTTGCGTTGGACGCACCGGGAACAACGGCGGCAGTGTTGTTCCACCGCTTCCCACATCTTGGGCCAGAAGAACCGGTCTCGGACTAACCCAAAAGTCTTGTCTACACCGAGGTGCCCATGTTCATCATGTAGAGACTTCAACACCATATATCTCAAGTTTTTGGGTAGAACCAGTTGTCGCCTATCAGGGTGGTTGTGATATTAGACTACCCTATAGAGCAAGCAATTATCTATCTCGAACTTGTCCACCTCACGCATTAGCAACACGATCAGGTCTCGGGGAGCACTTTTCATTAGAGCTGGATTCTTTCTTTGAACAGCTTGCCGAATGATGCTGATTACTGGATCTCTCATTTGATAGTCCACTAAGTCTTTCCTCTACAATCTGGCTTCCGTACTGCTCACTCCACAGAAACAGCCCTCACTAAAATAACTGACGACCTCCATGCTGCCAAAGACAGAGGTCATTACACTCTGCTCATATTACTCGACCTCTCTGCAGCATTTGACACCGTGGACCACCCTCTTCTCCTTCACATTCTCCATACTCTTGGCATTCGGAACAAAGCTCTATCCTGGATCTCATCCTACCTCTCCCATCGTACTTTCAGTGTCTCTTCTGCTAATACCTCCTCCTCCTCTATTGATCTCTCTGTGGGGGTACCCCAGGGATCTGTCCTGGGACCTTTTCTCTTTTCTCTGTATACACTCTCTCTAGGTGACCTAATAACATCTTTTGGGTTTAATTATCACCTCTATGCTGACGACACACAAATATATTTCTCAACACCCGACCTTACACCTACTGTACAAACCAAAGTTTCTGAATGTCTCTCTGCTATATCATCCTGGATGGCCCTCCGCCGCCTTAAACTCAACATGGCTAAAACAGAGCTCCTCATACTTCCTCCCAAACCTGGCCCTACTACCTCCTTCCACATTACTGTTGGAACTACGATCATTCACCCAGTAGCCCAAGCACGCTGCCTTGGGGTCACACTCGACTCCTCTCTCACATTTTCCCCTCACATTCAAAACATTTCTAAAACCTGTCGCTTTTTCCTCCGCAATATAACAAAGATACGCCCTTTCCTCTGTTGCTCGACTGCTAAAACTCTGACTCAGGCCCTCATTCTCTCCCGTCTTGATTACTGTAACCTCCTGCTGTCCGGCCTTCCTGCCTCTCTCACCTGTCTCCCCTACAATCTATCCTTAACGCTGCTGCCAGAATCACTCTACTCTTTCCTAGATCTGTCTCAGCATCTCCCCTCATGAAATCCCTCTCCTGGCTTCCGATCAAATCCCGCATCTCACACTCCATTCTTCTCCTCACTTTTAAAGCTTTACACTCTTCTGCCCCTCCTTACATCTCAGCCCTAATTTCTCGTTATGCACCATCCAGACTCTTGCGTTCTTCTCAAGGATGTCTTCTTTCTACCCCTTTTGTATCTAAAGCCCTCTCCCGCCTTAAACCTTTTTCATTGACTGCCCCCCACCTCTGGAATGCCCTTCCCCTCAGTACCCGACTAGCACCCTCTCTATCCACCTTTAAGACCCACCTTAAGACACACTTGCTTAAAGAAGCATATGAATAGGACTGTGGCTATTCTGAACACATGGCACATAAACTTGGCCCCCTGCAGATGCACTTACCAGAACTCCCTCCTACTGTCTCTGTATGTTCTCCCTACCTACCAATTAGACTGTAAGCTCCTCGGAGCAGGGACTCCTCTTCCTTAATGTCTAAAGCACTTATTCCCATGATCTGTTATTTATATTATCTGTTATTTATTGGATTACCACGTGTATTACTGCTGTGAAGCGCTATGTACATTAATGGCGCTATATAAATAAAGACATACAATACAATACAATACAATCTTATGACTTTGTCATGGGTTATGTTCATTCCCTTGGGATCGCAGTAGGCGACGGGGATAGCCTGCGACTGGCATCCTAATGAATCTGCAATTCATAGTTCTGAGAAGGCCACCTGATCATTGATGATGGCCGCTATGCTACACATGGCTCGCATCCCTGGTCCGGGGATTTCTTCCCATTCATCATCATCCGGAGTAGCACTTAATCCTGGTCGTCGTGATAGAGCGTCAGCTCCAATGTTCAAAGGCCCCGGCTTATACTTCAGAGAGAATCTGTAGTTACATAGGGTTGCCAGCCATCGGTGCCCTGCTGCATCCAACTTGGCGGAAGTATTGATGTACGTGAGGGGATTGTTATCCGTCCTTACCTCAAACGTAACACCATAGAGGTAATCATGAAGTTTCTCTGTGATTGCCCATTTGAGAGCCAGGAACTCTAGCTTGTGTACAGGGTACTTCTGTTCACTGGGTGTCAGGCTGCGGCTGATGTAGGCTACAGGCCGAAAACCCTCTGGGTGCTTCTGATGTAAGACAGCGCCCAGTCCATTGAGACTGGCATCCACATGCAGAACGTATGGTTGTTCTGGATCGGCATACGCAAGCACTGGTGCTTCAGTCAGGCTTTTCTTCAAGTTCAGGAAGGCCCGCTCACACTCGGACGTCCACTTATCGCCAAACGGTTGACGGGCCGACGTGGCCTTCCTTCCGGTATCTTCAGGGTATATCTTCAACAGATTGTTCAGGGGTTTAGCTCGACTAGAGTACCCTTCCACGAAGCGACGGTAATACCCACAGAAACCCAGGAATGATCGCAGTTCCGTGACATTCTCGGGACGTGGCCAGTTCACTACCGCTTCTACTTTGGCGGGATCGGTAGCAATTCCTTGAGCAGACACGATGTGTCCCACGTAGGTCACCGAGGTGTGATAAAACCGACACTTTTCGAGGGATAACTTCAATCCTTCTTTTCCAAGGTGGTCTATCACCTTCAGCAGCCTCTCTTCATGCTCTTCCAGGGTCTTCCCGAAGACAATGATGTCGTCCAGGTAGACAAGACACTCCCGAGGGTTCATGTCCCCGATTGTTTTCTCCATCAGTCTCTGGAAGGTCGCAGGAGCTCCACATAAACCTTGGGGCATACGCGTAAATTGGTAGAAGCCCAGGGGGCAGACGAAGGCTGTCTTTTCCTGGTCCTCTTCACTCATAGGTACCTGGTAGTACCCAGATCGTAAATCAAGCACACTAAACCATTGGCTCCCGGTTAGCGCATTCAGGATTTCTTCAATGCGAGGAAGGTTGTATTGATCGGGTACCGTACGATTATTCAGAGTTCGATAATCGACGCAGTCTTACAGATCCATTTTTCTTCCTTACCACCACTATGGGGGATGCATAAGGACTCAGACACTCCGTCAATATCCCAGCGGTCTCAATTTCCTTCAGGACGTTCCTTACATCGTCCACATCCCTGGGGGCGATGCGACGAGAGCGTTCACGGAACGGAGTGGCGTCACTCAACCTAATGGTGTGTTGGGCGCTGCGACTGCGGCCCACATCCATCTCGCTGGTGGAAAATACTGTCATTCTTTCATTCAGCTTGGCCGTCAGTCGATCCTTCCACTCAGTTGGCAGTGTCGAGTCTCCGAAGTTGAAGTCCAGATTGACTAACTGCTCACCCACTGCAGCGGCGTTCACCTGGGGCACTGTTTCTACCGGGCTGATGGGGTATATGCTGCCCAAACTTTGTCCTACATCAATGTCCATCGGAAATGGAGAGATATTTTGAACATACACGTAGGTTCGTAAAGGAATTTTGGTCGTTCACTCTCTCACTTCGGGTATTACCCTATACCCTCTCTGGGTCTCTTCCTCAGGGGTACTCTCGAGAGAGAACAGATGATCAGTCTCATCTCGATCGGGATAACAGCACCAGACGGCCATGCGTTGCACTCCCCCTGGTTAAATGGTCGTCAGTCCGCATTGACGATTGTAGAGGTCCCCGTGATGCTCTAAGGCATATACTCGGTTGCACTCCTCTCTCAGTACAGGGTCAAGGAGTGGATTGGCCATTGGCAATTCATTGGTCTCTTTCAGGTAGGCTCTGATTACGACTTGCACTATATCCGTATTTGTTCCCAAGATGACCGGGTACTGACACTGTCCTTGAGGCTTCGGGCATACCATTGCCTCCACATGCATGGGATGTTTCTTGCCGGTATTCAATTGAAGTATCTCCAGTTGAACTCTCACAATCCCATCGATGGGGTAATCTTCATTGCTCAACCCCCTCACCTTCATATGTTCCGCCGACCGCAGGGGACAGTGCTTAAGGTGTTGGTCGTAGAATTGTCGGTATATTATGGTCACTTGGGACCCGGTGTCCAGTAAAGCAGAGGCATAGACTCCTTCTACTACCACACGCACGATGGCAGAGGGGCCTACCTGACAGTAACCATCCCCGACCGGAGTTCCATCGTCTGGGCTCAGGTCAGTAGGAGCTTCGGGAGGCGCAGGGGTGGCCTCGGTTGTCTTGGCTTCTGTGGTCTGTATTCGACAGATCATGGACCTAGCCGAGCTTCCTTTACTGGGCGTTTTCTTTTCTTGGGTGACTCCATCAGGGCACTCTTTGGAGAAATGGCCTTTCTGTCCACAGCCATAGCAAACGATATCTTTAGGATCCAGTCGTCTTGGGTAAGTGGGGGAGGATCTCCCCGAAGTCCGGCCTTTCGTTGAGGGCGACTTGGGTGGCTCCTCTTCCTCTTTGACAGGTTTCTTGATCCGGCGAGCGGAGACTCCCGGGATGTCACTCGCAGGGGGATCTTTGACCTTGGTGCCTGTGTGCAGCTTGGTTTAGGCTTCATGCCCTTTGACGATCCCCAAAATGTCCATGAAGGTAGGGGGAGGCCCCTCCATTAGTGAGCACCTGATCATGATCATGATCACTATGTGATGCGTGGGAATGGCCCCTCGGAGGAACTGCTTGCGCCGGTATTCGTCCATCTCTGAGGCTAGGAGGAGGCCGCAAGTTCACAATTTCCACAGGACCAGCTGTATTCGTTGAAGGAAGTCTGACAGGTCTTCCTTCTCCTTCTGTCGGAGGCCGTAATATTTGAACCACAGCTCACTCTCCTCTTCATCTTTGCCATAGATCTGGACTAACAAGTCTACCATCTGATGAGCAGAGACATCAGGGTCTTGGTCGCGCTGTGCACTGATTATGGTGGCTGCTGGGGGTCGGAGGCTTTCCAGGATTCTCTGACGTCTGACCGTTTCAGAGCAGGCCATTCATCGATCACCTTGAGGGTGTGTTCCTTCCAAGATTCGATGATTTCTTCGCCTGCGGGGACAGGAACCATTCCTGAAAAAGTCTTCAACTTCCTGTAACTTTGGGCTTGGGCAGACGTAGTTATAGCTTCCACAAGCTGCGGGAATGTCACTCCTAGCATGGAGCCGCCCCTGTCTGAGGAACTTGCGAACCCCGCTTCCTGACTGTTAGGGGTTGGGGTGAAGCTGTTCACTAACCGGTTAGGGACCGGTGATGTTGGCGGGCTACCGGCCCAGCTGGTGGCCCATTGCCTAGCATCAGAAGAGAAAGTTACTCGGGGTAGGGATATGTCTGATCTGATGGGTGTACTGGCGGCCATATCTTTGTCTTCCCAACCCGCATGTCTGGTAAGGGAAGTTACGTGACTGGAAACGGTTCCAGGGTAAATTAGAGGGCACCTTTGCGGTAAAGTCTCTGGTAGATACACTACTCGTGGGCCTCTATCAGGGGGTATAGCTTGTTCGGTGGCCAGCAATAGGGTGTTCTCTTGCCGGTCAATGTTGTAGTGCTTGCTGATGAGGCGGGCGCCCGCCAGACCAGGTAATGTCGTTACTGCGCTGCAGACAGTAAACATGGATACATCGGCAGGTACCCTGTCTACGGCGACTACATGTCGCAGGAGCCCTCCTAGCTTTTCGGCCCAGTCGGCCACTTGTTTGGGCGTGAGCGCAGACATGCTGACTGATTGGATACTACGTTAACTACAGAGTAGGGCACCCCAGGGCAATCTCAGCAGCGCCTCCAAATGTAACGGGTATTCTCTGTGAATACAGACGGTACTACCTGCTGTGTATACCTGTGTGGCTCTCAGGAGCCTAAGCCTCCGCTCGGGGAGCCTGGGGTACATACATAAAACACAATCTCATGGTGCAACGCCTCCACCTGCGACGGCTCCTGCCAGAGGTGGAGTGGTTCCTCGCAGGACAACTATATATATCACTCCATACACGCATGTAAAATAACCAATGACTTTACTGTGTAGCATATACTTATTCATATATCAACAGGTGTCCCTCTCTAGAGGAGACACTAACTACTGCGTCTCGCAGGACGCTCCCACTTCCACTGGGTGATCCCACCCCGTGTCCAGTAACCCCACACAAATGTCCCGCACCCTTAAAGTGAGGTGATATGTGTGACTGCGCAGCCACTAGTCCGGTATGAATATAATATATATGTAGGATCGTTGGTGCATTGGTGATTGTTACCTGCCGAGCACTCCAGTGCCCGGGCCTGACAAGGAGATTCACAAAGGATCTGAAGACTGACGAATACAGGAACAACCGTCTGGGACGATCCCACCCGGATGGCTGCTGCAGCGGTAGCGGAGGTCTGAGCCCAAACCTCTGGATGGATGCTCAGCATCCGCTGTGTCCCTAACTGACTCGGGATAGTAAGGGTCAGGGTCCCTAACCTGGGGCCTGTCCCTACAACACTCAATACTACTGGTGACTCAAGGCTATATGGGGCCTAGGGGGCTGCTGGCCTAGTGCAGGGAGTAACTGACTCCTGCACCCTACCTCTGTCTCCTAGCTGCTCCTGACGCCGACTGCGGTGGGCTCAGGGCGCGAAAAGTATCCAATCTCCCCTGCAGGGAGATCCTCCAGCTCTATTGGCTACCTGGCGTCACCTGACTCTGCCCCTGTGCACCCTGGGGGCTGTATCTTCTTGGGCAATTGGGATACAGGTGTATATCCTGTCATGTGCATCAGAATAAATGAATCTACTGCTGTATAGAAGATGTCTGCTATAAAACATAAGTGGCAACTGGCCCAGCTCTGGGCACTATCTGTTGTATAACTCACGGTTTGGAGGTCTTTGCAGAGCTCAGTGGCAGTGATGTGCTGCTGTACCACCAACCCTATTGTGACTGGAGGTCACGTAGGGCGGTCAAGTGACCGGCGGTGGTTTCCTTCAGTGGTAAACGAGGTGGAGGAAAGCCCAGTGTAGTGCCTCAGTTCGGTGGCTTGTCTGAATCAGGCACCGCTTCTCCCGGCGTGATGATGATGTCACGGGCAGCTGTCTCCTGACCGGCGGCGATCCCCTCCGTGTACAGCAGTAGACCGGCGTGCGTAGGCAGTGAATATCAGGATAAACTCCTCCAGCATCGGCCAGAGCAATAGCGAAGCACAGCCATGAAAAAAGGGTATGAGCGTGGGTGGTGACTAAAAAAAGTTTATTAGAACAGACAGGTGTAGCTGATGGATCCTCTGACGCGTTTCAGCCCTCAGGCCTTTTCATTGTTATGCCAGTTACCATCTTGTTTGTATTGATATTTAACCTGTATCCATGTTGATTCAGTATATATACATATGTTATTACCATGCATTAACATAGGGCTGGCACACTTTTAAACTGTTTTTATTATTCCTGTCACACTGATAATAGGAGCATTACCCACCTCACCTGGTTACAATCAGGCACAGGTGTTTGTGTTTATGTCAACCTATATCTATGTGCTCCCTTACGCTGATGGATCACTCTTTGACAAAGGCCTGAGGGCTGAAACGCGTCAGAGGATCCATCAGCTACACCTGTCTGTTCTAATAAACTTTTTTTAGTCACCACCCACGCTCATACCCTTTTTTCATGGCTGTGCTTCGCTATTGCTCTGGCCGATGCTAGAGGAGTTTATCCTGATATTCACTGCCTACGCACGCCGGTCTACTGCTGTACATGGAGGGGATCGCCGCCGGTCAGGAGACAGCTGCCCGTGACGTCATCATCACGCCGGGAGAAGCGGTGCCTGATTCAGACAAGCCGCTGAACTGAGGCACTACACTGGGCTTTCCACCACCTCGTTTCCCACTGAAGGACACCACCGCCGGTCACTTGACCGCCCTACGTGACCTCCAGTCACAATAGGGTTGGCGGTACAGCAGCACATCACTGCCACTGAGCTCTGCAAAGACCTCCAAACCGAGAGTTATGCAACAGATAGTGCCCAGAGCTGGGCCAGTTGCCACTTATGTTTTATAGCAGACATCTTCTATACAGCAGTAGATTCATTTATTCTGATGCACCTGACAGGATATACACCTGTATCCCAATTGCCTTATCTACACAGGTTGCTCGAATTCATTGTGGGACAGATAATATACATTTTTCACTTTTCAAGAAGATTTACCCACACACGCAAGGGTTGGTGGTGACCTTTTTTAGGAATTTATATATTTTTTTTGTGACATCTCTGTTTTATTGCATAAATATTTTTTGCATATACCATACATACAATGGATGAGGAACAAGAAACTCCAATTGACATCCCCACTAGCTATGTGCAGAAATGCGGGAATAATTCAGAAAGAACTAAAAGGGCTCTGCATTTATTTGATGAGACTTCATCTAATATTACATGTGATAATGCCACAGACTTGATCGATCACTTTGTGAAACTGGAAAAATTGCTTACTCAAGACATCAGAATATTTTGGGACATTACGTCACTTGAGAACTATTTAAGGGTTAAACTCATCCCTAGAGGATTGCGTGTGAAAAAAATGCCCTCGTTTGGCTTTCCTGATAAGGACTTTGAACTACACTGGAGAAAAATACTAGATACATGTTTAAATGAACTTATGCAATTGATTGTACGGTATAAGGTGAAAGAGAAAAAATCTCTAACTGCTGAAATTGAAATTTAAAAAAAAGAATTACACAAATTTAGTGATATGGATCGTTTCACACATAATGACAAAATTCTCTTACAGAATATAGAACAAATGGAGAAGGGTGTTGTTTCTAAGAAACAAGAAAAATTATTTAGAGACAAATCAGATTACGATAGGAATCAAGTGCATGCTTGGGAAAGACTGGGTGTCAGAGATTTTGATAGATCCAGGGTCACTTCACACTCTACACCTCGTAAAATGTCCATAGATAGTGATCAATCATTTAATCAAAAACCTTTTACTAAATCTATTTTGAAATCGCCATATCCTGACAGAAGGTCTAGTTTTGACACAGACTCATCTGATAATATGGACAGGCCTTCCGTGTCTTTTTCAAGACAGAACACCAAAGACCCCAGAGATTCTGAAGATGGCTATTTCAAAAATACATACTTATTTAGTCAAAAAGAGGATAGATCCAATCCCAGTCTGCCAAATATATCACATGCACCGTCAAAAAATGGAAAGGGTGCAGAAGGGGGAAGAAGAGCAGAGAGAACATCAGGCTCAGACAGCAAGAGGAAAAAATACTCTTAGATCCCTCCCATAGTAACATCATTAATATTTCTGACACCGCCCTGACCCCTCAACAAATTGTCCTATTGAAAAAGGGTTTAAATTTTGCACCCCAAGAGAATTTTGATCTCTTTAAAACAATAATAGATCTCCAAAAATATACCCGCAAACTTGCTTTAAAAAAATTGTTTTCAAAAAAGGGCCATATACCAGTGAATCCCAATTTAGATCATACTGAGCCTGGTGATCCATTGCTAACGAGAGAAATCTGTTCCTTTAAAGAACTCACCTTTAATGCTGACATGCATGCACTTTATGATGAATGCTGTACAGACAATCCTACAGAGCACCCCTTTTTCGGCCAAGTTGATTCAGGGCTAAAGAATCGCTCATCATTCATTCCTAATAGCTCTAAAGGGTCATGTATCTCCACATTTGAATGTCTGGTGGATAGAGATCTTAGACTACTGGCCAAAGGTTTTTCCTTCCCAGGGTCTTCACACACTATACATAATCTAACTAAACAAGAAAAAATAGATTTAGATCTACTTAAAAATGACCAATCCATAGTAATCAAGATGGCCGGCAAGGGTGGTGCTATTGTAGTACAGTCATCCACTAAGTATAGAAATGAGGCTATCAGACTACTAAGCGATAATGTCTTTTATTTAAAGTTGAGAACAGATCCCACAAAGAGATTCCTTGCAGAATTGGAAACACTTTTGGAACTTGGAGATGTTTTACAGGTACTAAGCAACAAAGAGAAGAAATGTCTCATGTGTGAATTTCCTATTGTGCCAGTGTTTCACCATCTCCCAAAGATCCATAAGTCATTGGAGAACCCTCCGGGGCGACCCATTGTCTCCAGCATTGGATCTTTGGGAGATGGTGTTTCCCGCTACGTCGACTGCTTTTTGCAACCTATTGTGCGACAACTACCTTCCTTCTTACAGGACACCACCACATTATTAATTGAGTTGGAGAACATTACTTGGAAGGAGAGCTACAGATGGGTCACCATGGATGTCACATCGCTATACACCATTATTGCACATGAACACGGACTGAAAGCCATTTATCACTACTTACTATCTTCTTCTCTTTCCACTGCACAGATCACTTTCATTAATGATTCTATTCTGTTTTTACTAACACACAATTATTTTCTTTTTGACTCACTTTTTTATTTACAGACACAGGGCACGGCGATGGGGACGTCCTTTGCGCCCTCATACGCCAACCTTTTTATGGGTTTATGGGAATCCACTCACATTTTCGGTGATACTAATCTCTATCGCTCCAATATCATCTTCTATAAACGCTACATCGATGATTTGCTTTTCATTTGGGATGGGGATTTTTACACTTTACACACATTTATTGACACATTAAATATTAATGATATTAATCTTAACTTCACTTTTAATACTGATCCATATGAAATCAATTATCTAGATGTGACACTCCATGGTGGCCCAGATTCTGTTATCTCCACAGACATATTCACCAAACCCCACTCAAGAAATTCATATTTATATGCCAAAAGTTGTCACCCAAGATCCATGATCCGCGGGATTCCAAAGGGGCAATTCTTGTGCTACAAAAGACTCTGTTCAGACCAGGATAATTTTCTCCAACACTCTAGGGATCTCAGTGACAAATTTGCTGTTAGAGGATATTCCAACAAAGATATTGAACAAGCATTCACCTATGCAGATTGTTCAGACAGAAATATGTTATTAAAAAGGAACAAAAAAGTAGCAAGGACTAACAACAAGTTTGCAGATAATACTTTATCTATAACCCAATTCAGCAGACAGGCCCCACAGATACAACATATTATATGGAAACATTGGAATGTGTTGAAACTTGATCCCGAATTAGAACCGTACATTTCTAAACCTAGATTTGCTTTCAGAAGAGCAAACACCTTGGCTACATCCCTCTCCAGAAGCCTATTTCAATCACCCCCTCCACCCAAAATTAGCAACATACCCAAAGGATTTTTCAAATGTGTGTTTTGCAAATGCTGCCAGTATGCCATACCCACCAAAAAGGTTAATACTGTGTCCACCTTGACAAAATTTAGAATTTCCTCATTCATTAACTGTCATACCAGTTATGTGGTGTATGTCATATCATGCGGGTGTAACGCTAAATATGTCGGTAGGAAAATTCGTCCTTTACATGATCGGATTTCAGAACACATAAGATTAATTAAAAAGAAAGACCTTTTGCACCCCGTTTCTAAACACTTCTCACTATGCCCGACTGGCGGTTTAAAGAACTTTAGATTTTTTGGCTTTGCACACATCCCCATACACATCAGAGGGGGAAATAGACTTAACAGTCTCAATAAAATGGAGATGCAATGGATCTTCCAGTTAGACACTTTGCAACCCCATGGACTCAATATAGATTGGGAACTCCAACATTTTCTACACGATTAAATATTCTTTACAATTTTCACAATTTTCTTTCTTTTCTCCCCCCCCTTCCCCTCCCCTCACTCCCCTCCTCCCCCCTTTCCCTCCCCTCCCCCCTTTCCCTCCCCTCCCCCCCTTCCCTTCCCTCTCATTTTTTCATTGTTTTTGATGCAACCCTTATTTGTATTTGCCTTGTTACCAACATCCATAGCTTTAGTATTTGAGATGTTCACTTTTTATTCATTGAATAATATTAGGTATATCAGACTGTTGTAACTTTATGTCTTATTTCATTGTTATGCCAGTTACCATCTTGTTTGTATTGATGTTTAACCTGTATCCATGTTGATTCAGTATATATACATATGTTATTACCATGCATTAACATAGGGCTGGCACACTTTTAAACTATTTTTATTATCCCTGTCACACTGATAATAGGAGCATTACCCACCTCACCTGGTTACAATCAGGCACAGGTGATTGTGTTTATGTCTACCTATATCTATGTGCTCCCTTACGCTGATGGATCACTCTTTGACAAAGGCCTGAGGGCTGAAACGCGTCAGAGGATCCATCAGCTACACCTGTCTGTTCTAATAAACTTTTTTTAGTCACCACCCAAGCTCATACCCTTTTTTCATGGCTGTGCTTCGCTATTGCTCTGGCCGATGCTGGAGGAGTTTATCCTGTATCTTCTTGGGAGCTATTCTCCCCTATAGCTGCCTCGCGCGCACTTCCTTTGCACATGCGCCAACCTCCGCAGTGGCCACCGGCTGCCACGACCCATTGCACATGCGCAACTT
Organism: Ascaphus truei; assembly: GCF_040206685.1. NCBI lineage: Eukaryota > Metazoa > Chordata > Amphibia > Anura > Ascaphidae > Ascaphus > Ascaphus truei. Next base: position 225,928,831 of record NC_134483.1, on the reverse strand, counting down.
CAAGGAAAATGGTGGCGCCCCTCGCGGGAGCCGCCGGGGACATCCGGAGCACCGGAGTGCTCCCTGCTTGGCCCCCACCCTCCAGGAACACCGGCGGGGCTGCCGCTTGGCTCCGGCAGCCCCCACCATCAGCGGAGGTAACGGGAGTCGCGGAGCAAATGGGGAACCTGGCTACATCTATATATATTGTGGTAACTTTTGGGGCTTAAATGAGCTTACTGGGGAGTCTACCCCTACCCCCAAGCCACAAGAAAAATCCCCCGTGAGGTTAGGGGGACTGAGCGGGTCCCTTCCTGGCGGGAGCGGCCAGCGGAGGAAAGCAGAGGCAATGCGACCGCCCGCACCACAGTCCCCTGCACCACAGTAAATAAATCCAAGATGGCCGCCGCGTCCGTAACCGCAAGGAGCATCTAGAGCACGGGGGGTGCAGAGCCACAGGGCCCTGGAATTAGCCTGCACAGACAGGGGGAACCCCATCACCCAGCAAAGGGAGCAGGGAGAAACATCAGGGGAGCCCAGAGGAACACTTCAGAATAGCTGTAATACAGACGAGGTGTAAAGAGCAAATAAAACAGCTTGCCACTGGGCAGAGGAGCCCCTAACCCCTGAAAGAGTCATTTAAGGTTGCAGCAGCCCTGAGGACACTGGTGGGGAGGTGCTGGACAGGAGAGGCTGTGACCTGTCCCCCCTGGGCCCCCCTCCCCCTGTCCCCATAACCCCAGAAAAACCCCAGACAACCATTCAATAAAATGACTTTATTTCGACTTCCGGTGACGTCATCCAAGATGGTGGGTTAGTCAGGGAGCTCTGAGAACCCTCACGCATAAAAAGACCAGAAAAGACCTTTCCCCCCCCCCACCCCCCCGCAACTAACCGCAAATAGTCTCAAACGACGCCTGAACCTCACAGCATGCCCCAGAAGGCAAAAGCACCAGCTTCTAAAGGCGTCCCGAAATTTTTCCAGCCGCAGCAAAAACGCGGCCCTGCGAGCATGCAGGGACCTCAAGATGGCGCCGGAAACCACGCGGCTGCGTCCCCGCAACGAGAGGGAGACACGCAGGCAGCGGAACCAGCCCTAGAAAGGGAAATCACGCGCACCTATCTGGAGGAACTCCTCTCTAATATGCACGATAGGCTACATAAAACCCTCAAGCAGGACCTCAGGGAAATGGTGACGGGCCTACGTGAAGAAATGGATACCATCACACAAAGAGCTGACGATCTAGAGAGCAAGCTTGAAGAATCGTTGCAAGCTCAAGCGGCGGCAGATGATGAGATCATGCGCCTGGGTGAGGAGGTCAGACTCCTGAAGGACAGCATAGAAGATCAGGAGAACCGGGACCGGAGGCAGAACCTCAGGATTCGGAATGTCCCGGAAACGGTTCCCCCTGAAGCAATAAAATCTTACGTGACTGACCTCATTAACACCCTGTGCAAGGACCTGGATAAAAGAGATCTAGAAATAGATCGCGCGCACCGCGCACTGGGCCCCCGCTCGAATGATCCAAAACGAAGGCGGGACATTATAGTACGCCTCCATAGCTACTCCACAAAGGAGAAGGTTATGGCGGCGAGCAGAGAGGCGAACAATTTAACTTTTCAAAATGAGCCGGTACAAATATTCAGTGACCTCGCCAAGATCACAATTGAGCGCCGCAGAGAACTCAAACCACTCACCCAAATACTGCGGGAAAACAACATACCCTACCGATGGGGATTTCCATTCCGGCTAGTCGTAAGCAGAGGCGGGAAGCAGAGATCCATCAGACTGCCAGAAGAGATGCAGGGATTTGCCCGCGAACTAGGCCTGACGTTGCCACCTGCACGGAACAACACGCGGAGGGAACCACGAGAAGCAAGCCAGGAGCGGAGACCCATCAGAGCGTCGGAAAGATTGGCCGGCCAGCAGGAGCAACAGACCTGATCGCCCAGAGGAGAAGCTCTGAGACCCAGAGCCCTTACCTCCCGATGGGAGACCATGGAGAAAACCAGCGTGTCTACGCAGTCCCGTTAGTTGTTGTTCTACCAACCAGTTGACCAAAGAGTCCCCAGCACCCCATGGCTCGGTTTGTTGGAGCCAAGATGTGCACCCCCACAAGCAGCATAGGCGAGTTGAGAAGCGCGGAGGCGGGAGAGGGGAAACCTGATCCACCTGGTGGCCTTGACGGCCAAGCCCCGCTGGGAACTCCTCGACCTACCCGTGGACATCACCCAGACCAGGTTTGATTGCCCCCACTCCAGATAAACGTTATATCTGGTCCCGGTGAGAAATAGCTGCCCCCCCCCCCCCAATCAGACTGATACAGAACCCGTTATCCCTGTTGAGACTGTTAAGCGCTTTTTCCTGTGCTGCGGAACCTACCCTCCCCCCCCCACCTTGTTTATGTGCAGCTTACATCCCTGTTGAAACCCAAGTTGTAGCTATGTTAAAAAGCCCCTTAATGTCAACTACAATAGCCTATACGATGGAACAACCCCCCCCCTTCACCATCACCCCCTCCCCCCCTCACCATCAACCCCCCCTCTCACCATCACCCCCCCCCCCCCAGTGCCCTCATCCTCATCCCACCCCTCCCCCCTTATTTGTCCTCCCTTCCCCCCCCCTAACCCTCCCCAACTCGCGACGGCGAACGCACAACAGAACACCTACCTATTACAATCTACACAACACCCCCAGTATCAAACAGCCAATCCCACACTGCTCCGGGTGTCCACTAGAGAGTCCCCTACCCCCCTCCCCCCCCGCTTGCCCCCCCCCCCCGCGATCTCTACAACAGTGGTTTCGCAATAATCCCCCAACGGACCTAACTACAATCACCCCTTCCCCCCCCCCCCATTACCCCACCCCCCCCCTCCCCACCACCCCTCCCCAGCCCCCCCCCACCCCCGGATAGAACGAGGGGTTTGAACGTCACCACCAAAGCTCCCCACCTCACTGCACGCAAATAGAGCTGAGACCGTCACTTCATAACTGTCAATACGATTTACCAGCGTAAATAACGGTACACTTACCATACAAGTGACGCACAGCATTACACCAAAATACCTCCAGTTGCCTCTTCCCCCCCCCCCCTCCCCTTTCCCACAATCCCCATCACCCCTCCCCCCCCCGGATACCACGCCAAATACCCCCCCCCCGATACCCTGCCCCATCCCTCCCCCAGATATGATGAACCCCAGCCCCACCATAAAGGTTCCCAACCTCGCCACAAGCAACTAAAGCTGAGACCACCCTGATGTAACGGTCTATTTGTATTGCCAATGTGTTCTACCAATGTGAATATCTGTGTATCTAATGTACATGTATATATGTATAGGTATATGTGATTCAAAGCTAGCTGCCAAAACACTCACCGCAACCTCACCCTGATGTCACCTATTCCACCTCCCCCACGTACCTCTTCCCCTCCCCCTTTAACCCCCCCCCTACAGAACCACCCAGCACCAAAATCACCTTACCTGTTACTCCGGAATCCCAAGACGCCACTCCCCTTACGACGTCACAATGAAAACAGCGAGCGGAACAGCACCCCGAGTTGGCCGCATAACCCCGAGAAACCGCTACGCAGCTCGCACTGAGCAAACCAATCCGCAGACCCTAAGGTGTGCACTTGCAGCCCTATAGAAACCCCACCACGACCCTACCCCTAACTACTCCCACCCATCCCCTCATACCACCTCTCCCCCTCCCCACTCCCCTTCCCCCGGCTCCTCCCCTCCCCCCCCCCCCCCCAGACACCATAGTGAACACGCACCCCACCACTAAACCCCCCCCCCCATATACAACCAAGACGCAGTTTATTATGGTTTAACTGTCCACATGGTCTATTTACATAATTAACTGACCACCTATTGTACAAATGATTACTGTGTGTATAACCTACTGAAGTGAAGAATTGTATAACTACTGTGCAGGTGAACCAAACATAAGCAACGCGCCGCAATGCCTACCACTCCCCTTTCCATCGTCATCCCCCCCCCTCCACCGTCTCTCCCCACCCCCATCCTTTCCTCTCTCCTTTCCTCCCCACCCATATCACCCCTCCCCCCTCCCTCACCCCCCTCTTTTTCTCTCTCCCCCAAATCTCGTACGCTCATAGCCCCTACAATATACAGAGGTACACATTTACACACAGAAGACTCACCCCAAGTCCTATACGTTGCACAAAGAATACCAGCTCCCGATAATAAAGAACACTGATACAGTACATAAAAGACGGCATGATAATCTAATGTCAATAGCTACCTACTGGTACATGCAGGGAATATACCCCCACATGTGACGTGGAAATGCGCTCTAGAATCTCTCTTCTGTCTGGCCCCCCTCCCCCCCCCCTAAATCACCTTCTCCTCCCCCTCCCCCCCCCCCCTGCCCCCGCCCCGCTTACAGCCTCCCCCCCCCTCTCCCCCCACCCCTTCCCGTATGAGAACAAAGGGTGTGAATGAGAATTCTGGAGGGGAAAAAAACACAAAGAACCAGAGGGTTCAGCCCCCCACCCCACACTGCCCACCGGATGCTGACACCGAAGTCCACCTCGATCGGCATTATCGCCCAAAAGCCGGTCGCCCAAGGACCAGGCAAATACCTGTTAGGTTCATGCACGAACCTCATCTTCCTGCTCTCTCTACCGCTGATTCTGTCCCAGCGGTCCTACCCCCCATACCCCCCACCCTCCCCTTACTCCCCCCCCTCCTCGGACCATTCAGTAAACCTTTCAAAACTACAAGCTACCTTACAATGTTTGCCAGGGCTAAGAACACTCTTGAGCCATAGAATCAGGGCCCCCCCAGATGGGAAGGGAGGGTTCTTAACTACCACAACCACAAAAGTCACATATGGCTTCTAACGCCCCAGTGAAGATAGTGTCGCTCAATGTCAAAGGACTTCAAAATAATAGAAAAAGGAGGCTTGCCCTCCAAGACATGAAGCAGGCAGGGGGAGACATCGTATTCTTACAGGAAACCCACTTCACATCTCAAGACCCCCCAAATTTGTACAAAAAAGTGTTTCCAACATGCTTTTTCGCATCATTTAGTAGTAAAAAGCGGGGAGTGGCTATACTAATCAGACAAGGAACTCCATTCAATCATGTCAAAACGACCATGGATCCAGAGGGTAGATTTCTCGTGGTATATGGCTCCTTAGCGGGCTCGGCAATCGCTCTAGTCAATGTATATGCCCCAAACGAAAATCAAACAGAATTTCTGAAAACAGTGCTTGAGGGCATAGACCCGGGATATCTGTCATCGATGATAGTGGGAGGAGACCTAAACATGGTCTTTAACCCCACCGAGGACAGATCAACCACAGGGGGTCACCCCCGTACAACCCACTCCCAAATCACCGGGAAAAGGTTCAGGGAATTAGTGGACGAGTTCTCATTGGTGGACGTTTGGAGATCACAACATCAGGGCCAGAGAGACTATACCTTTTACTCGGCACCTCACCAGACCTATTCGCGCATAGACCACTTTCTGCTGACCAAGAACATCCTAGAGGCAGCCACGAAATCAGACATCGGCCCCATCACGTGGTCAGACCATGCCCCAATCACCTTGACCTTATCCACACCATTCGAAAAGACAACATCATTCTCCTGGAGATTGAATGACTCCCTATTGAACCACCCTGAGATAGAGAGAGAGATCAGAGCCTCCCTCAAGGACTACTTTTTCTTCAACTCAGGGTCGGTGTCATCTCCAGCGATACTATGGGAAGCCCATAAGGCGGCAATTAGAGGCAAATTTATCTCTATTGCCTCCCATAGGAAAAAAATAAAGCAAAAACTGATTTTGGAACTTACTGATAACATCCTTAAACTTGAGCAATCCCATAAAGCTAACCCTGCAAAAAAAATCTATAAAGCCTTAACAATAGCCAGACAAAAGCTCAAGCAGACCCAACTGGAAAAAGTTGAAAAAGCCCTTAAATGGACTAATCAACATTATTATGATAAGGGTAACAAGGCGGACAAGCTCTTGGCCAGCAGATTAAGAGGCATCCAAAAAAGGTCCCAAATAACAGCGATTAAGAATGGGTCTGGCGAAACGCAATATAGCGACAAAAAAATAGCGGCGGAGTTCACAAAATATTATACAGACCTTTATAATTTACGACCTAAAAATGGTCGATCAGCACCAAAAGCATCAGAAGCGATCAAAAAATACTTAGATAAATGTCAACTCCCCACCCTGACTGAAGAGGACAATGAGGTCCTCAATGCGGAGATCACGAAAGAAGAATTGGAAGAAGCGGTAAAAGCACTAAAGATCTCCAAGTCTCCTGGCCCTGATGGCTTCACAAATGTCTATTATAAGAGATTCTTGCCCATACTATCCACGCATCTACTAAAAATGTTCAATCATTTTATGGAGGGAAATTCGATCCCCACCTCCATGTCCCTAGCCAACCTAGCCATAATTCATAAGGAAGGCAGAGACCCGATGCAATGTGGAAGCTACCGTCCAATCTCCCTTCTCAACAGTGACCTCAAATTATATAGCAAAATTTTGGCCAACAGATTAAACCCCATTCTACCGAGACTGATTAACATCGACCAAGTCGGATTTGTGGCAGGTCGACAAGCCTCGGACAACACACGTAAAATAATTAATATTATCGAGCATATCCACCTTACAGGCACCAAAGCAATATTACTCAGCCTAGACGCAGAGAAGGCGTTCGATAGAATTGACTGGCTATTCTTAGACCATACCATGCGTAAATTTGGCTTTCGAGACGCATATTTAGAAGGGGTCCGCCGACTTTACCAAGATCCATCCGCAACGGTAAAACTACCTGGAGGTAATGCCCAGAGCTTTGGCATTCAAAACGGCACGAGACAGGGGTGCCCCCTGTCCCCTCTCCTTTTCGCACTAACTATAGAACCCCTGGCGGCTACAATTCGAAACAACGTAGATATTCAAGGGATAGAGATTGGGCATACGCATTACAAAATATCCCTCTTCGCGGATGATATAATACTAACGCTCTCAAGACCCCACATTTCCCTCCCAAACTTACAAAAAGAGCTTCTAGACTTCGGAGCTATATCAGGTTATAAAATTAATAACGATAAGTCCGAAGCCCTGAACCTCAACCTGCCCGAGCCAGAGATGAAACTCCTTAAACTAAATTTTAACTACCGATGGTGCTCCTCCCATATCAAATATCTGGGAGTACAGATATCGGGGAACTACCATTCGCTATACCATCACAATTATCCGGCCCTATTTCGGAAAATAAAATTAGACCTAGAAAAATGGGGGGCATACCAAATTTCATGGATCGGGAGAATGATCTCGGTGAAAATGAACATACTCCCCAGATTACTATATCACTTCCAGACACTCCCGATCCACATCCCTGGCACAGAATTGAAAAATATCCAGAAACAAATTCTCCATTTCATCTGGCAGGGGAAAAAACCAAGAGTCGCAAGATCAGTCCTACTTACTTCAAGGGGGAGAGGGGGCCTGGGGGTCCCCGACATTATGCGGTACTACCAGGCCACCCAGTTAAGGCAGGTAGTAGTATGGAACGCGGAACCCGGCCAATATTGCTGGCTAGACATAGAAATGCAATACGCCGGCACGCCTTCTCTGCCAGCATGCCTTTGGTCCCTGAGTAGGGAAGATTTGCAGAAAAACTAATTCCAATTAGGACCAATGAGGCACACATGGGAGACCTGGACCAAATGCAAATTGAAATTCAAGCTCACAACCACCAAATCTCAACTCATACCAATTATCCAAAATCCCAAATTCGCACCAGGATGTGAGCCCAGGCAATTTGAGCAATTTACAACCAAAAACATAAGGGCGATTGCTGACTTCCTGAGCTTTGGGGAATTCCTGAGCTACCAAAGGCTACAAAGCAAATACGAAATACGGGGACTGAATGTCTTCAAATATCTCCAAATTCGGCACTACGTCCAATCAATATCACCAACGTTGGAATTTCCCCCTCTCACGAACTTCGAAAGACTGTGCATAGAGACAGCGCATCAAAAAGGTCTCATAACGCAAATATACTCAGAACTAGAACGAGCAACAGATGCTCCAGTTCATGACTACATGCTCCAGTGGGCAGCAGAATTGGGCATAGTTATAGACCAAGAGGACTGGGAAAGTATTTGGGAATCAGCCTCAGGAACTTCCATATGTACCACAATCAAAGAAAATATTTACAAAATACTGTTTCGCTGGTATCTTACCCCAGTTAGAATAAATCAAATCTACCCTCTGGCTTCAGACCTATGTTGGAGAGGCTGCGGACAAAAGGGTGACATGGCCCACATATGGTGGTCATGTCCAGAAATTCAGAAATACTGGGAAACCATACAGACTTTAATCACAGAGGTCACAGACCTCACAATACCCATTGATCCGCTGACCTACTTGCTGGCCAGGCCAATCGAGAACATTGACCGCCCAACAAGTAAATTGATCTCCTTCATTCTCACGGCGGCTAGATGTGCGGTGGCGGCCTCATGGAAGAAGGTGTCTCCCCCCCCTAGGCAAACTGTTAAAAACAGAATACAGGAAGTTATGTTAATGGAAAAGCTCACGGCTTTTCTAAAAAGGAAAACGGAGCCCTTTTACAATACATGGGAACCGTGGCTGTCCCGTATGACAGATTAGTGACGACCATTCCCACAGTAGAACACAGCAGCAGTGGAAGAGTACAGTACAATGGTCAGAGGAGGAAGGGTCCTCCCTTCCCCAGACCCTGCCCCCCCCCCCTCCTCATCTCTCCATCACTACTTCTCCCCCTCCCCCCCTCTCTCTGTTTCGACCCTCACGCCAACCCTGCCGACCCACACTTGAAGGTCGGGGGAGCGTTGAGTCTTTCCCTCTTTCTGTCTATAAAACAAGAAAAACCTGTATTAGGCAAAATATTGTTTATTCTGTATACAATGTATTCCACACAATGCCTAATAAAAACTTTTGAAAAAAAAAAATGAGCTTACTGGGTATCTGTGTGTTTGTTAACTTTGTCCAGCTGGTTCTCAGCTGTTTTGGAGGTTGGCCCCTCTCTCCCAGGTTTAAAGCTCGTCCCATCCCACTTTCCATATGCACAGGTCATTGCATGCAGCTGATTGCGACAGATCTAATACAGAGTATTCTTCCTGGTTTTGTCCAGGTAAATAAGAATTTCAATCAGATTTAGAACCATGTAGCTGATTATGACGATCAATTATGATCATTCTTCCTAGCATTGTACAGGTTATTAAGAATTTTAATCAGTGTTAGGACCTGCGAATTATGGTCATGCCTTGGAAGGGCTCACAGGCTTACAATGCTTTGGCCAAAGTATTAAACTAAACTACCCTTTTATTCAAGAGATATATAGGTATTTCACTGTGTATTTTTGCCATTGGATGTAGCGTTATAACAGGGATCGCTGGAGGGGGAGTGTGTCTGTGTCTGTGTGGTGGGGGGGAGGAGGAGGGAGGCATCGGCAGCAGCAGGACGAGCCCAGAATCAAGCGAGGTAGGTAATCTTTGTGTGGGTCCGTGTGTGTGTGAGGGGGGGGGGGAGGGAGGAGGAGAGATGTGCCGGAAGCAGCATGAGCCCAGAATCAAGAGAGGTAGGAGATCTATGAGTGTGTGTGTGTGTGTGTGTGTGTGTGTGTGTGTGTGTGTGTGTGTGTGTGTGTGTGTGTGTGTGTGTGTGTGTGTGTGTGTGTGTGTGTGTGTGTGTGTGTGTGTGTGTGTGTGTGTGTGTGTGCACAGCACGTTCTTAGACAGTTGTCCGCTTAATCAAAAGCTATGTTTATGGAAATGTTCTATAAGTGCAATAATATTGATGGTCTAGTTGTATATATTAATTAGAAAAAGCAATAACTGTGGCTATATATTGGTGACAATGTTTGGTATGTTAGTTTCTGTGGGCATGTGAGGTTTGAATTTACTAGGAAAGCAAGAAGCACCATGTTGGAAAAATTAGTTATTTGATAGGGAGGCAATTCAATGTGTACATTAATTTTTATTTTTATGGTCCACTGCAACAAATTAATTCTTCATGGCAGGGAGTCTCTGACAGCTTGTATGCAGATTTCAGAGTTAAATTCCTGTGTACCAGCAAAGACGTACCTTAGATTAAATGTAAACAGACGTTTAGTCTCATGACCAGGATTCACCCTGCACAGTAAATCAAGTAACTGTACTTGGTTGCCCTGGCAATATTGAATCAAATTGACCACATAGTGAAAGACTGAAGCTGTGGGGAACTCTGTGTAACACATATTGTGAAACATTTACACAGATTTTGATTGCTTATAAGTATTGTAGTTATATCCCAGAATTAACCAAAAATGAACACCAAAACTACATGAAAGGGCAAAAAGTAAAATTAATCTGTTAACAGCCAACCCCAGAGCAGCTGCAGGCAAGCTAGAAAGGGTGGGACATTCCTCTCTGCAACTCCTGGAAGTTTGCTAAAAAAAATGCAGCTTAGCTTTTTAAAAATGGGAGCCATACTCAGACTGCATTAGAAGTGGATCCATGTTGTAGCGGATCACTCTACACCGGGGTTGAGCTGTATGTTTTCACAAAACCAGCTGTCATCACCAAAATTGGACCTCCAATATTACACATGGGCAATTTAGAATGCAATTGCACTTCAAAATATACATTCAGCTGCAGCGGCCGTTATTCAAAGACTTCACGCAGTGTATAGTGAAATAAAGTGAAAACTGCGCTCATAAATGGATAAAATAATAGTGATGTGATTCAAAATAACTGTGAATACAACCTTGTAAGATGAGGTTTGATGCAGCTGTTCAAACGGAGAGCTCAGCACTCCATGCTAATACAGAAAACAAGGAAAAGAGAGAAAAACCTCATGGTGTAGTATAATAAGAAATTCAATTTATATTTAAAAGGGTGAGTATCGCACGTACATCTAGTAAAAAATCACACAGCATGACATGTTTGGGACAAGTTACCCATCTATAGACAGCCGTTCGTCAGTGGCAGAGGTTCGCCTGGATCAGCTCGCCGTTGGAGATCACTCAGCAGTGGCAGGGACTCTCCTGGATCAACTCGCCGATGGAGATCACTCCTAGAGTCTGGCGATATCACCGTGGTCTCCGTTGAGCTCCTTCACTTCCTGACATGTGCGCAATGGCGTCTGACGTCATCAGATGGCGTCCGGTAGTGTCTTAGTGTCTTTAGTTCGTCGCGCTAAATGGTGCTAACCGGCGAGAAAGTCACAGAAGGACAGCAGGTCCCAGGCAGGCAGTGTGATAAAAAGTACCACAATGGGTATATAGAGCATAAGTAGGGAATGCGCCCACTCCTACGCGTTTCATTATACCAATAGCTTCTCATTGTCATCCAGTAATCACAAGAGAAACTGGATTGATAATATACCATTAAGCCAGTTCATGCGCATTAAGCGAAATTGTAGTCTTCAGACGGATTTTGAATCCCAATCAACTTCTCTGTTTGAGAGGTTCATTGAACGAGGCTATGACAAGGCTCTGTTGTTCAGTTCTTTGGAGAAAGTAGAAAAGATGGAGAGAGACTCCTTACTGATTCAGAAGAAACAAATAAATAGGGATGAAAGTGACAAACTCAAAGTACCATTTATTACGGAATTTAGTTCAGTAAGTAAGAGCATCCAGAAGATAATCAACAACAACTGGAAAGTTCTATGTAATGATCCAATTCTAGGTCCCTCTCTTCATCCGAAACCAAGCTTTATTTACCGTAGGGCTAAGACTCTGAAACACCATCTGGCACCAAGCGACATTGGTGGTCCAATAAGTACATCTTCAGAGACCACCTGGATGCCCAGCAAACCTAACGGTAACTTTAGCTGTGGAAGATGTAAGGCTTGCAAAATGCTGAAAAGAGAACGCAAAACATTTATTTCAAACAGCACCAAAGAAAAATTCACCATAAAAGATTGCATATCATGTAAATCAACATATGTAGTGTACTTGCTACAATGCCCCTGTGGGTATCAATATGTTGGGCGGACGAAAAGATTCCTTAGAGTGAGGATTCTAGAACACGCCAGGAATATCAGAATAGGTTTTGAACAGCATAGCGTATCTAGACATTTTAAATCAAAACACAACTGCGATCCCTCACTTTTAAGCTATTTAGGCATACAAATTGTATCCTCAGGGAGACGTGGTGGAGACAGAGATAAAAAATTATCCAAACAGGAGAGCCTGTGGATTTATAAGTTACAAACTCTGTCCTCACTGGGCCTAAACGAGGAACTTGACGTCTAGTCCCTATTCTGATTTTTAAGATAGTTTTATATCACCAGTGAATATTAGAGATTTTGTAGACATTATATCAGATCTTTTAGACTTTTTATTCCATTTTTAATGATTTCTCTCAATTTGTCTGTGTAATACAAATTCGACCATATCATTTTATCATGTAGCATTAGGTATGAGTGTTTATTTACGTCTTTTTAAATTAGGATGTTACTAATTATTTTTTCTTTATTTTTAGATTTTACATTCTAATACCCTGTCAATCAAATAAAATTGTGTTTTAATGCTATATGTTATGTTGTCACCCCCTATCTCTAGCTGAGAGGCCGCCTGTCTTGACTAAGACCCAGCGCTGAATGGGTTAATTTCCCAGAGGTGTTTTGAGTCGGGTCAATTTAGCACGGCCAATCAGGAGAGATCTGAGGGTTTATGAAGCGCCCCGGAACATCCTCTATCATTCCCTGAAGAAGTTATCTATAACGAAACGCGTAGGAGTGGGCACATTCCCTACTTATGCTCTATATACCCATTGTGGTACTTTTTATCACACTGCCTGCCTGGGACCTGCTGTCCTTCTGTGACTTTCTCGCCGGTTAGCGCCATTTAGCGCGATGAACTAAAGACACTATCGGACGCCATCTGATGACGTCAGACGCCATTGCGCACGTGTCAGGAAGTGAAGGAGCTCAACGGAGACCACGGTGATATCGCCAGACTCTAGGAGTGATCTCCATCGGCGAGTTGATCCAGGAGAGTCCCTGCCACTGCTGAGTGATCTCCAACGGCAAGCTGATCCAGGCGAACCTCTGCCACTGACGAACGGCTGTCTACAGATGGGTAACATCTCCCAAACATGTCATGCTGTGTGATTTTTTACTAGATGTACGTGCAATACTCACCCTTTTAAATATAAATTGAATTTCTTATTATACTACACCATGAGGTTTTTCTTTGCGCTGTTCTCTTTTCCTTGTTTTCACGCAGTGTATACATCGGAATACCCATGTCATGGCGCGTGATTTTTTTCCAACCCTACCGCCTTAGACGCGTGTTGTCTCGGGTTTCTATCGGGTGCATAAAATTGTATTTTAGCGTTGTCTGCAATAACGTCGAGAAACCGGGCAATCGCGAGTTGTTGTCTTAAAAATCTGATAGCAATTCAACCTGTCTTTTATTGCCGTACAGTTCTAAAAGTGTGTGTGTACAGTATTTGTAATTTGAAGATTAACGTTACAAGTTCATACTGTATAGTGTACATGGGAAATAAGTCCTTTCTGAGGCTCTGTGACAGGGTAAATGAACGTCACCAGCCATATACCTGGCAAACCTATGTTTAGGCTTGCAGTGCAGCAGTGACGAGGTTACGTTTCAGTTGAGAAGGGCTGCTTAATTAGTCTGACCCCCGCTGCATAATCAAGGTGTTTTGAAACCCCCAGGCTGTACACACATAAAAGCTAGCTCGTCAGGAGACAGGACTGAAATACTGAAGAGATTACTGCTATAAGGTCTGTTTTTCAAAGTACTGTCTGTGTCCTGCATGCTGAAGAGAAGCTGCCTTGTTTTCTATGCTGAAGAGAAGCTACTTTGTTTGTGTCTGCTGAAGAGAAGCTATTTTGTTTTTGTATGCTGAAGAGAAGCTATTTTGTTTTTGTGTGCTGTATGTTTTTTAAGGCTCAATAAATGAGCCTTATCAAGAGAACCCGCGTGTGTGGTTGCATGTACTCTGCAACAGGCTCCTTAGCCATACACAGATTAAAAATATGAGGACACATACTGTACTGTATACAGGATACTAAAGGAAAAAGAAGTACAGTATTACAAAAATATAACGTCGCGTCTTCTGAATATAAAATATTTTTTCCGCTCATGCGGATTAGAACCTTGTTGAAACGCATACTGTATGCGTGTCATCACATTTCTATATTTATTATTTATTAATCAATACTTTTGCTAGGCTTGATCTTTTTTTCCTACTGTTATTTTATGCGCATGGGTGTATGTCTCATTGGAACCTTGTTGAAACGCATATGCGTGCCATCACATTTATGCGCATGCGTGTATGTCTCATTGGAACCTTGTTGAAACGCATATGCGTGGTATCACATTTAGTCGCATGCGTGTATGACTTCTCATTCAATGTAAATGTCAAGTCTGAGTTTCTCTCGACATGGGCTTCCATAACAATTTTGGCTATTCTGAGATTTAATTCTACAGTATATGTACAGTATTATATATGTATTGTTTTAATACTGTTGATTTAATGCGCATGCGTATATGACTTCTCCTTCAATTTGAATTTTAACTCTGGAAAAAAATACTTTTTTTTGTTTCTTGCCATGGGCTTGCATAACAATTTTTGATATTCTTAGAATCAATCACTACTGTAGCTTTATAATTCTACACTAGTCGTGGCATACTGTGATTTTTATTTGGAGGTGTGGGGTTCAAAACATTATGATGACCTCTTGAAAATATTTCTTTCAACTAATAATCCAGCATACAGCCCTCCCCCAACCGCACACACACACGGCTAAAGTATTTCTACTTCTTATCGACACCTCCCCCAAACCATTCATTTGTAATGGGTGGCTTTGTGGCTTAGTTTAATAGTTTAATCTTCCCGAGTGTGTTATCACTTTTATGCGCATGCGTGTATGTCTCATTGGAACGTTGTTGAAACGCATATGCGTGCCATCACATTTAGGCGCATGCATGTAAGACTTCTCATTCAATGTGAATTTCAATTCTGAAAAAAACAAAACCTTTTTTCGTTTCTCTCGACGGGGGCTTGCATAACAATTTTGGCTTTTCTGAGATTCAATCACTACTGTAGCTTTTTAATTCTACACTAGTCATGTATGTACTGTATGAGGTGGGTGGCATACTGTGACTCATAAGAAACCCCCAAATAAAAAGTTATAATCTTTTATTCTATACAGTATGTATTTATTCTACAGTATATGTACAGTATTATATATGTATTGTTTTAATAATGTTTTAACTTAATGCGCATGCGTGTATGACTTCTCACTCAATTTGAATTTCAACTCTGAAAAAAAACTTTTTTTCATTTCTCGACATGGGCTTGCATAGCAATTTTTGATATTCTGAGAATCAATCACTACTGTAGCTTTTTAATTCTACACTAGTAGTGGCATACTG
The DNA here is from genome assembly GCF_040206685.1 of Ascaphus truei. Lineage (NCBI taxonomy): Eukaryota > Metazoa > Chordata > Amphibia > Anura > Ascaphidae > Ascaphus > Ascaphus truei. The sequence goes on along the minus strand of NC_134483.1, from coordinate 225,913,428 downwards.
TGATTTTTATTTGGGGGTGTGGGGTTCAAAACATTATCATGACCTGTTGAAAATATTTCTTTCAACTAATATTCCAGCATACAGCCCCCCCCCCCCCAACCACACACACACAAGGCTAAAGTATTTCTACTTCTTATCGACACCTCCTCCAAACCATTCATTTGTAATGGGTGGCTTTGTGGCTTAGGAAAAAACAGCAGGCAGAAAGGCGCACTAAGTGGCAAGTACTTTATTAAAACCCCGTGGGTAAACAATAAGGAAATTATAACAAAGCTACATGACATAAAATGAATATCAATAAAAACTGGAAGATCCTAAAACAAAGAACAGAGGGGAGGTGGAGGGACAGGAAATCTCGTTGCTGGTATGACAAAAGGGTCCGGACCCGATCTACTCACTTTAAAGACAGCAGGGACACCCGCGCTCTCCAACACAGCCTCTGCAGGGACACAAGTCCACAGGGGCAGCTTCACGTAACCTCTACGCGTTTCGCACGTAGTGCTAATTCAGGTTGCTTTTCCTAGTATTGTACAGGTAAATAAGAGCTTCAATCAAACTAAGAACTATGCAGCTAATCACAACAGCTTTATTATAAAGTTTTCTTCCTGGTATTATACAGGTTATTAAGAATTGATTAGTGTTAGGACTTGCACAGACTTGGTCTACCCTGGCGTTTGGTGTGCAAGCTTGAGATGCTTTGGCCAAAGAATCAAACTAAATGACCAAATGTTTTTATTTTAGATATACTGTCGCGGCCGAGTTTATTCTTACCTTTACCCGGTCTCGACCGCGACAGTAACCAGGCGCGTGCCGGGTTGTCCCGTGCGTGCGCCGAAGCTTCGGAGGAGCAGTCCTCCGATCGGGGCTTCCCTCTCTCCTCTCCGGGTCCGCCGGGTCCCCCGGAACCCCCCACCGCCGTCCCCCACATCGTGGGACACCGACTCCCTCGGTGACGCGCGGCACGCCGAGGGGATTTGGCTAGCAAGCCGGGACATGTCCCGGCTTGCGGAACTAGCCAGCTACGAATAAAACGTGTCGCCAGTGTACAGGTAAACCCCGTTATAACGCGCCTCGTTATACCGCGATTCGGGTATAACGCGGTTTTCCCGTGGCTCCCGTTTAAAAAAAAAAACTGCACACACTCTCACTGCACACACTGCACACACACTGCTCACACTGACACACACTGCACACTGCACACACACTGCTCATTGCTCACACTGCACACACTGCACACTGCACATTGCTAACACTGCACACACACTGCTCATTGCTCACACTGCACACTGCACACACACTGCTCACACTGACACACACTGACACACACTGCACTCTGCACACACACTGCTCATTGCTCACACTGCACACACTGCACACTGCACACACACTGCTCATTGCTCACACTGCACACACACTGCTCATTGCTCACACTGCACACACTGAACACTGCACACCCTCTGCTCACACTGACACACACTGCTCATTGCTCACACTGCACACACATTGCTCATTGCTCACACTGCACACACTGCACACACTGCACACTGCACACACACTGCTCACTGCTCACCCTGCACACACTGCACACACACTGCTCATTGCTCAAACTACACACACACACACACACACACACACACACACACACGCACGCACGCACGCACGCACGCACGCACGCACTCACACACACAACCCCCCTCCCAATACACATATACATAAATCAGCCTTACCTTGGGGATGATTGGTGAGGCCTGTGGCTGCAGGGGGGGGGGGTGCTGCGTGCCGGTGGGGATGGTGCTGCGGTGGAGGGGGGTGTTGGCTGCGGGGGCCCCCGATGCTGCGGGGGCTGGTGGGATGGCCCGGTGCAGCGCGGGGGGGCAGGTAGGTGGGGGTAGGTTGGCGGTACGGCCCGGGGCGAGGGGTGGGACGTCATTTGGCAGGACGACCCTGTGCTACGGCGGGGCGAGGGGGCCCGGTCCTGTGAGGGGGGGTGATGGTGCTGGGGGAGGGGAGGTGACGGTGCTGGGGATGGGGGGGTTGGTGCTGCGGGGGTCCAGGCGGCTGATCACCTGTTCCCCGGGCCTCCCTCTCGCGCCGGAGCTGATGACTTCCAGCAGACCGGCACTGTCGATAGGGAGACCAGTGCCGGTGCAGGTTTTTTTTTTTTAACATATACTGTACTGTATTAAATTAACGGGCACGGCCCTTTGCCCTGGGAGGGAGAGGGAAGGGGCTGGGAGGGAGAGGGAGGGAGGAGGCATGTGGCCCGCAGGTAGGGCTTCCGGACACCTCTTCCTTCCTTCCCTCCTCACTCCCTCCTGAACAGGCGCATGGCGGCCATTTTTTTTAAATTAGCGCGACCCCGTTACTAACGCGGTGGTCTCGGGGGGGACCCCGAGGACCACGTTATAACGGGGTTTACCTGTATATATTAATGAACTTTACTGTGTATTTGTGTCGTTGGATGTAGCACTGGGCTCTGTCTGTGTTCTATGTTTTGTCCTTTATTTAAGTATATATTGCCATGCCCAGTAGCATTCCGCTTTGACACACACACACACACACGCACGCACGCACACACACACACACACGCACGCACGCACACACACACACACACACACACACACACACATATATATAAACACAGAAAAAGAAAAAGAAACCTCTCAAACAGCACTCAGACTAATGATGCAAAGAATAATAGTAATACATTTATTGAGTCAAAATATAAAGGAAGACAAAAAAACAGCTGACTGGAACCCTGGCTAACTGGACTCTAGAAAATATAAAACAAAAAAATAAATTAAATCAAAGGGACTATATAATGAACATAAACCTCAATGAATAGAACCACTATGGGGACCAGGTACCCATAGTGATTCACAACCGGCCGGTCAATGGGGTATGGACATAACACCAAATAAAAAAAGAATATACCAAGCAAACTATGCTAGTGTATAGGGCTAAATAATGAAAATACCTAATGATATGAAACTATAAATATAGCACATAACAGAAAACATAAAGGTACTTCAGTGACCCAAAACACCAAGCCAAAATGGCAACATGAACAGGAGAGAGACTCATATATTCCAAACCAGTACAGTTACTGGATGATATCAGTGGTATATGAAAAGAGAATACTCAACTCCTGTATGGCATAGTTGACATAAATCCAGATGTAGTGTAGAGCTTCAATCAAACTAAGAACTATGCAGCTAATCACAACAGCTGTATTATAAAGTTTTCTTTCTGGTATTATACAGGTTATTAAGAATTGATTAGTGTTAGGACTTGCACAGACTTGGTCTAGCTTGGCATTTGGTGTGCAAGCTTGAGATGCTTTGGCCAAAGAATCAAACTAAATGACCAAATGTTTTTATTTTATATATATTTTATATATATTTTATATATATTTATATACATACTGCGGAGTACTCATTGCTTCTGTCCGGTCGGCAAATGGGGAAAAAAAAGACACAGCGCATTGAGTTTTTATTATGAAACGCCTAAATTGATACAGTAACTTCTTCAGTACCAAGGTTAATTCACAATGGACCACTGTGGGTTTTTTTTTAAATACCTGCAAATCGTCACATTACTGTAGCACATGTACAGTAGTGTACACATTAGAATTCATTCAATTCATGCATATCTGCCACCTGGCGGGTGCGCAAAGAATTGCGCCCCAAATGAAATCCAAACCATTATAATTAAACAGATCTACCACGAATCAACCGCAGTTAAACCGCGGGTGCCGGGCGACGCGAATGCAGCATGAGCACGGGGGATGCACCATTTATTGGGCGTGGAATTCAGGACATGCAACCACAACGCCCCCGAGAAGTTTTAGAATAAAGACTGGCACAGCTGTTACAATGGGTTTTTTTTTTGCCTTCCTCTGGATCAATAAGTAAGTATACATATAGGATAAAGTATCTAAATTTATAATAGTCTGGTGTCCACGAGACGCGGCAATGCAGAGCATTGTGCTCTGCATTGCCGCGTCTCGTGGACACCAGATGATTTACTCAACCCCGCAGATGCACGCTCACCAGAAGAAAACGGGAACGGTTTACGTGAGTCACTGAACATTGCCATATTATTGGGAGGTATACTATAGATGTTCATAGGCGTTTCTAGACGTTGTCCTCATTGGGAGTGATGTGGTGGAGCTTATCTATCTCCATTCACAACACTCACCAGGACATTATATATGTGTCTATATTGTACGCCCACCTACATACCCAAGTACTCACTTGCATATGACTACACCCGTTTGATTATTCCTCTTCAATAAAGAAACTGTGACTGATTATATGTATTTTACCCATGGTCATTAGAGCACTATTACTGAACTTTGTTCTTTTACTTTAAATTTATAATAGGTTGAACTTGATGGACAAATGTCTTTTTTCAACCTCATCTACTATGTAACTATGTAACAAGCATTTTTTTGTTACTATAGCAACCATTTACAAAGTCATGTTCCTTTCCTCTTTTGAAACAGGCTCTGGCACACCACTTTTTGAGCCCTACCCACTCTGTAGCAGTGCACCAATTGTATCTAGTGACTGCCTGGTCACATGATCTTCCCCACAGAACGTTGCATCTTTGGTCTTCTTCTGCTGCACAGACTTAGCTAATTACTTATCATTGTGTGGTTTGGATTGATGCACATATTAAATGCAGAAAAAATAAAATAAATAAAATGGCAGCTTGGACTGCTGCTTTAATGTGACAGCCAACAACAGTGGAAAGACAATGTTTCCGGTCCCATATGGACCTTTCATCAGGTACATAGTAACACACAAAGGACATTGAAATAGTGTATTTTGGCACCAAAACCTCCCACAAAAGGGGATGCCATTTAATTGGCAAATACCAGCATATATACCATAAAAATACATAGCTGCATATGAGAAATTGAACAGTGCATAATTGTATCTGCATGACATGTTGTGACAAAAGACAATTTATAATCCTTCAAACTGCAAATTGGAACCAAGATAATAAAGCTGCTGTTTGAATGAATAAAGTTCCTGGAGCCCATCATTGCCCAGCCTGCAGGATGCCTGTACCCTGAATAAAGGCATGCATCCTGAGCAGCCCTAACACCAACACTGATGTACTGTAAACTCACTAAGAGCCAGGAAGGGAGGGTTAAAGTAGTGATCATTGTATTAACATATAAACCTTTTTTAAGAACTACTGTTTAAGACCCTGTTTGTTCCCTAAGCCTTTTTCCATATTTAGGACACCCTGATGTACAGTATAACCCAATGCATTTTGAATTCCTTTACTGTTATAACCTCCACTGCTCTTTCATTGATCTAGCTCCTCAAATTTCCCCCTAGTCCCCTACTGCTCTCCAGCTTCACAGTGATCCCTTGTTCTTATTCATCTCTCTTTCTGATTCCCTTGATGTATTTACAGTAACATTTGTATCACATACCTACTCCCTCTCCTTTCTTCCAGGCTGTACATGTTGACTTTTTATTAGTCACTCCTGAAAAGTCTCTCTCTATTTGGGGGTATTTCATTAAGCTCCAAAGCAGCCAATAGCACCGTGATCAGCCGAAAACCCCATTCAAGTCATTAGAGGCTTTCAGCCTTTCACGCTGCAATCGTCCGATTATATTGAATTACTCCCTTTATATTAAACCACTTTGTCATTTGAACCTAGTTTCTCACAGAGACATCTGACAAAATAACATGAAATGTTAGTTCTAAGGCCCACATTTACTAAGCAGTGCTGTTCTACAAGACACTTTCCAGCACTGCAACACCACTCCCATTTACTTGAATGGGCCACAATGTGTTTTGCAGATGGGGTCTTACGGCAGAGCAGTGATTGGTAAGCATTGGCCTTAGTGGTTTCTTCATCACCACTTGTTTGGGAGAAGTGTTGTGTAACTGGAATCCAATGTATTCCTGTATTGTTGTAGGAGTAAATCCTGGTAGGACTGAGAATGTAGTGACTGATAGTTATCAAGCTCTAAAGTAAAACTGTAGTTTGGTTCCTTTATTTTTATTTTTTCAATTAAGCTAAACTATATGGTCAGTGCAAGCCATACATGGGCAAAAATAAATATCTTTGGGAGGAGACACAGACAGACAACACAATATTATATCATATATTATATCAGATACATAAGAAACATAAACAGATTTTCAGATTGTAGGATCCTAAAATTCATGGAAAGAAAGATTGGAGGAGGTTCAACAATTCTGCAAGCGACACTAATAACTATTTCCAAATACTGGCCATGATGTTGAGGAATTATTTGGATGACTGGGTCAAATGTGTCATGAAACAATTTCCTTACCTATACTTTTTCCCTCGTGACCATTTGCTCAATTATTTGTGAATTCCCCCCTACGGTAAATGTTATCTGAGTATGCTCCCAAAAGTCCCATATCTGCATGGGCTGAGAGGTTTGGGAAATTATGTATGTATGTATGTATGTATTTATGTATTTATGTATTTATGTATGTATGCAAATGAGTGGCACTGACTGGCACTGAGAGTTTGACGCAGGGGAGCCTGGTACAATTCCCGGTGTCGGCTCCTTGTGACCTTGGGCAAGTCACTTTATCTCCCTGTGCCTCAGGCACCAAAAACATAGATTGTAAGCTCCATGGGGCAGGGACCTGTGCCTGCAAAATGTGTCTGTAAAGCGCTACGTAAAAACTAGCAGCGCTATACAAGAACATGCTATTATTATAATGTATGTATGTCTTTATTTATATAGCGCCATTAATGTACATAGCGCTTTACAGTAATAATACACGTGACAATCATATACATAACAAATAATACAAATAACAGATCATGGGAATAAGTGCTTCAGACATAAAAATGACATTTAGGAAGAGGAGTCCCTGCTCCGAAGAGCTTACAATCTAATTGGTAGGTAGGAAAGACGTACAGAGACAGTAGGAGGGCATTCTGGTAATTGCGTCTGCAGGGGGCCAAGCTTTATGTATGATGTGTACAGTATTAGCCACGGTGCTACTCATATGCTTCTTTTTTTTGTTTCAATCTTTTTTTATTGTTTTACAGGAATATACATTTTTCACCATACAGTGCACTTTGCCATATTGTTACAGCACTTTAATTTTCAGATTCAAAAAAATAACATAACATACCCACACCTTCTCAAATTTCAATGTAATCATGTCTAACATGTTGCAGCTATTTAGATTTTAACAATTTTTTTAACTATCTGTTCTCCTTGAACGCTGCAACTTTCAGTTTTTCTGCATTCCCTGATAGAAACGTAAAAGATAGAAGAAAGAGGAAAGAGAAAGGAGCAGGAGAAGGGCGAGGTGGGGATGGAAGGCTGGGGGGCGGGGGGGGAGTAGGGACCCTCATGAGTAGGGAGAGACAGCGGTGGGAACACCAATAAGTTGGGAGGGAGAGGGGGCAAACAAGGCAGGGACGCACCCAACACCCCACCCACGGCCGCCTCAGTTTCTAGAGCCAACCGGCTGTTTACTCAGGCCTGGGATTTTTATTTACTACTAGTTTCTGAGTTGTCTTATGTCCGGAGCCATGGTCAGTAGTCTGTTTCAATTGGGCTGTTAACTTCTACATGATCATAACCTCATGATCATGATCAAAGGTTGGACATCTTTTTAGATAGGAAAGGTATACAGGGATATACCAAATAAGTATACATGGGAAATATGTTGATCCAGGGAATATTCCGATTGTCAATTCTTGGAGTCAGGAAGGAATTTATTTTTCCCCTTATGAGACATCATTGGATTATACAGCTACGGCTAAACTTAATCTTAAACGACCGGCACCGTGGGTAATTTAAAACCCCGTGCAGATGCGGCCTTTTTTTTCCCCGGTGCCGCAGGCGCTTCTATTGTTCAGCGCCATTAGGCGCTGATTGGAGAACTGGCCGCATGTGGCCGTGAGATGCGGCTGGCGCGCGGCCAATTCCGGCCGGAAAAAAAAAAAGTTGAAAAAAAAAGCGGGTAAGTGTTAGATTAAGCTTAGCCGCGGCTGTATGACTCTGGGGTTTTTTGTTTTCCTTCCTCTGGATCAATAAGTAAGTATAGATAAAGGATAAAGTATCTGTTGTCTAAATTTAGCATAGGTTGAACTTGATGGACGCACGTCTTTTTTCAACCTCCTCTACTATGTAACTATGTAACCTCATCTACTCTTTTGGTGACAGTTCTTCTGGAAAGGGGATTGATTTTTGTACATGCCGCAGCTATGGAACATCTAGCTGCAGTTAGAAGGAAGGAGATCAGTCACCCCATGGGAGCTGGAAGATTCTCTATCAGTTTTGCAAGCACAAAAGTCAACGGATCTAAAGGGACTCTCAGCTCAGAGACTTCTTGGACAATATTTTGGACCATGGTCCAGAACTTCTGGATTACTGGACATGTTCACCAAATGTGGGCCATATCTCCCCTTAGACCACACCCTCTCCAGCATAGGTCGGGTGATCCAGGGAAGATCTGGCTCAGCCTACTCGGGGTTAAGTACCATTGAATTAGGATTTTGCATATATTTTCTTTCGTTGTTGTACAAATTGAATTTTTTGCTGCCAATTCCCAGATATCCTCCCAGTCGTCCCTATCTATCTCAACATTGAGATCTTCGGCCCATTTTAACATGTAGTTGTGGTCTAGTGTATTTCTTGGCACTTCTAATTCGGCATATATTCCCGATATCAGACCTCAGATAGGTGCCTTTTTTGCAGTATGCTTCAAATTTTGTCAAGTTTTGAAAACTTGTTTTATAAGAGATTGCTGACAGGAAGTGTCCAATCTGAAGAAAATTGAAAAGCTGAAAATCCTGCGTTTGGTATTTGTTTTGGAGATCCTGGAAGGACATCTTTTTCCTTTTTTCCACCAAGTCAGCCGCTATTTTGATATTATTATTTTTATATTGGGTAAATTGCTTTTTAGGGCATCCTGGTGGAAACTCTGGGTTATTAAATATGGGTGTAAGCTGGGATGGGGAAGATACTAATGCACATTTCTTCTTATTTGTGGTCCATATGTTCCACGTGCACCTCATTGATCCCAGGTCAAACCTTCCTATCTGCGTCTTGTAGAGACAAAGGCATAATAAGCTTCAATTCCTAACCAGCAGCACGTCTCTGGGTTGTTATTCCATATCACTACTTGTTTCAGTTGAGCTGACTGGTAATATTTTATAATATTCGGGACCCCCAATCCTCCTCTTGCTCTTGAGGCTAGCAGTACCGATCTTGCCACTCTTGGCCGTTTATCTTTCCAGATGAATTGGAATATCCGATTTTGAATATTTTTACGCTCAGGAAGGGGAACATTTATCGGGAGAGTTTGGAAGCAGTACAGAAGTCTGAGGAGAATGTTAATTTTGGTGGAGATAATTCTCCCCATCCAAGATATTTGGAATTTATTCCATGCTTTTAAGTCTTTTTTAATTTTATCAAAAAGGGGTGGGAAATTACACTGGTATAGAGATTCATAGGAGTTTGCAATCTTAACTCCGAGATATTTGATACATGTGAGCTCCATTTATAATTATAATTTGACCGCAGTAGTTGAATCTCTGGGGGTGGGAGATTTAGGTTTAGGGCTGCAGATTTGTCATTGTTAATTTTGTAACCTGAGACTGTGCCAAATCGATCAAGTGACCTTAGGAGATTTGGAAGGGATTTCAATGGGTTGGCTAAGGTTAGTATTACATTGTCCGCAAATAGGGAGATCTTATAGTTTACTCCATCGATAGGGATTCCTTGTATATTGACGTCCTCTCTAATTGTGGCCGCTAAGGGCTCGATCGATGAGGCAAAGAGAAGTGGAGACAAGAGGCATCCCTGCCTGGTTCCGTTTTTAATGAGTATAGGGTCTGTGTCTCCTCCTGGATGTTTGATATACGGTGCTTAAATCCAAATTTTAACATAGTCTGGTCCAGGAATGACCATTTCATTCTATCGAACGCTTTTTCTGCGTCCAAGCTTAGTAGTATAGCTTTAGTACCAGTCAAGTGTACGTGGTCAATTATGTTTATGATCTTTCGGGTATTGTCTGAGGCTTGCCTACCAGAGACAAAACCTACTTGGTCAATGTGTATTAGTTTTGTATCGGGTTCAATCTGCTCGCCAGGATCTTACTATAGATTTTCAAATCCGAGTTGAGTAATGATATTGGTCTGTAGTTCCCACATTGTAGAGGATCTCTATCTTCCTTATAAATGATGGCTAAATTGGCCATAGACATCGAGGTTGGGATTGGCGCACCCATCAGAAAGGAATTAAATGTTTCAAGAATATATGGGGTTAGAATCGCTTTAAATTTCTTATAATTAAGATTAGTAAAAACGTCAGGACCTGGCGTTTTATTTATCTTTAGAGATTGAATTGCTTCTGATACTTCTTCTTGCGTGATTTTCCTGTTTAATGTTTTGGAGTCTCAATCAGTTAGTATGGGCAGGTTACACTTTTCTAGGTATTGTGACATCGCCTCCATACCCGTAGGTGGACCTCTTAGCCAGTCTAGGTTATATAATTTCGAGTAAAAGTTTGCAAATTCTTGAGCTATTTCCTTTTCATTGTAAGTAATTTGCCCTGTCCTGGTGTAAATAGAGGTGATTTGGGATTTAACTCTCAAACCTTTAAGTTTGGTTGCTAACAACCTGTCTGCCTTATTTCCCTTATCATAATACTTTTGATTTGTCCATTTTTGTGCTCTCTCCAGCTCGTCGAGCTGAAGCTGTTTAAGCTCTGTTCTTGTTTTGTCTAACATTTTGTAAAGTTTTTTTGAAGGGTTATTGTTGTGCTGTTGACTCATGTGCTTCTTTAAGCAAGTGTGTCTTAAGGTGGGCCTTAAAGGTGGATGGAGAGGGTGCTAATCAGGTATTGAGGGGAAGGGCATTCCAGAGGTGTGGGGCAGTCAGTGAGGAAGGTTTAAGACGGGAGAGGGCTTTAGATACAAAGGGGGTAGAGAGAAGACATCCTTGAGCAGAACGCAGGAGTCGGGATGTTGCATTGCATCAATCATAATGTGTGGAATAATTGGGCAATTGCAGATAGGCAGCTTATAGTTTCTAGTCATGAGAATTTCCTGTTTAATTGATTAGTTGCAAAACTTTGCATTTTAGTCATTAATGGAAAGGTGAGATACCATACTTTTTGCTAACACATATTCATAAACATCTCTAATTGCAACCCCAATTAAATTAAAAGACCATAGCTTTCCCTTTATAAGTCCATTCTAATTCTTATTGTTTGGTGTTGAATGCAAATTTAAAATACAGTCAGACTTGTTACTAATGAATTCTCTTAGATGTCTATTTTTTTTAAGTAATAGCTATGATCACCAGGATATTATTGAAAGAAATCCATTTATTATGTTTACTTAACTGTTTAAGGTCATGTCACTGACTAAACACTGGGAACTTGGCATTTGATGTGTTTAGTCCTCGGAAAACGGAGAGCTTCTGCCAAACCTTTCAAAGAATTGTTGCAGTGTTTAGAAACTTATCAGATTAACAAAGAGTTTTGTTGGACTGACTAAGATTGACTTAGTATATGTAGCAGAGTCCCCCTCCTTACCTCCGGTGAGGGGGAACTGCTATAGATGCAGCGGTCGTTATTCAAACATATCCAGCGTTGTATACTGTACCTCGGAATACCCATGTCATGACGCGTCATTTCCACGTGTTGACTCGTGTTTTATCGAGTGTAGAAAATGGCATTTTATCTGTTTTTTAAACACCTGCAAATTGACACAGTACTGTACTGTACACATTACAATTCATTGATTTCTGCCATGGAAACGCAAAGAATTGCACCCAAAGAAATCGGGTTCCATGAAATTCAAACAAATCAACCGCGTGATTGGCCACGTGGAGTACAGCAGCGCACACGAAAACGGCTCCGTGATATGTTAGAATAACGGCCGCTGCATCTGTAGATTGCCGCCGGTGCTCCGCGATAGTGGGGAGAGGTGGCGGGGGCCGTTTCGGACTGCCGTGCATACGCAGTTGCGGTCGGCATGCTGGACATCTTGGATTGGCTTCAAAAGCCCATAGAGACTGCAGTCTCCAGAATGCTTTGCAGGAATAGCATGGTGGCCATCTTGGACTGGCTCCACATAGCCTGAAGCGGGACTACGAGTCCCAGAATCCTCTGGGGGAGGGAGATCAGGTGGGCTGTCCCAGCCAATGGGATGGAAGCAGCCTTAAAGGACAGGATATCCTCTGGTACAAGGAGCCAGCGTGCTCAGTTCTGACAGAGGCACCGAGGAGAAAGCTGGTGTCCAGGTAGCAGTAGCTTCCTGGGCTAGGCCTAGACCTTGCCCCCTAGGCCCCAGGTAGGCCTTGAGCTATATCAGTGTCAGTATTGTAGGGAAGGCCTTAGATAGGGACGCTCCCCTTTATACTAGAACTGGAGTATCATGGCTGGTACCCAACGTGCACCAACAGTTACAGGGGGTAGCGCTACCTCACACTTGGGTGGGTATTGCTGGGACGGACACCAGGGGTTATTGGTGCCACGGCACCCTCAATACTTTGGGGGATCCACAACGTGTTGGCTCACTGTGTTATACTGTGGGTACCGTTTATTGTGTTATCTTTGTGTAACCCTCTTTCCCCCACCCAATCCCAGATAGGGTCTCCTAGGGAGTCTCAGTGTGGTGCATACCTGCTGGCAACAGGGGGCCCGAGTCTCCCGCGATGACATGGGGGAAAACAGGATAGGCTTCTGGGGTTGTGCCTCCGTCTTCTCTACTGATGCAGCGCCTCCATCTCCTGCAGCCCCCAGCTGTTTGGGGTGAAGTACCCACAAGAGAGTTCTCTTCCCCTCCTCCTGATATATATAAACTCCTGCCTGAGAGTGAAGTGTAAATGTAAGATCTTTATTGTCTCTTCTTATTCACAGCAGACAGTTACATAGCAGTCTGTTTTCCTTCAGGATATCCCTGATACCACTCCCGGCATAGGGCATCAAAAGTGGGTCCAGCTCTTCCCCTATCCCCTAAGCAGGGTAGGAAGTATGGGGTGCACACTCTCCCTCCCCAAAGGGAGGCCTCAAGCTAGCCAGTCCTGGCAGCTCGGTCTGTGTCACCCTTGTCCGTTCCACTCCAGGGACAGACTCTCAAAGACCACTAAATAGAAAGTGGCAATACCCTAAGTAGCTCCAATAGGCACCGCCCCTGTGTCTCTTGATTGGACACAGAGCCTGGTGACCTGCCTTGACTGCCTCAGTGTACTGCCTGAAGTGGGGAAAACCCATGATTACTCCTGACAAACCTGCCCTTATGCAGGAATTACTGCCAGGAGGAGGAAAGAATAATAGCCCAAAACTACCAGGGCTACATGTGTTAAGTGTGTGTACAGTAAAGATCAGTACTGTATATGCTTTGTGTGGTGTATTGCTTACTACTGTTTATACGGGTCCTGTGAGGGGTTATCCCGCCAACGCTGGAATCCCTCATAGGTGGAGGCGCTGCACGCAAGGAGAAAGAGCTCACCCCAGGCTCCCATAGGAGGAGACATAGGCTTCCTGTGAGCAACAGGTACAGCAGCACGTGTAGTCGCCCGAGTAGTTCCCTTAGGCATAGGGAAAGGGGGCTACATTAAGTTAGTATAGTTACTAACTGTAACTATACGGCATTAAATAACAATTCTCTTTTTTGTGTAATTAAGCAATGGTAGAAACTACAATACACTAGCCCTTCAAGATAAAATTGTCTGTTGGATGTTCAGATTATCCTATAATTATATAGTCCTTACATGATATTATCCCACAGTATATATTTTTTCTGTATTCACAATGGGTTAAAGTCTCAGTAAAATAGGTTCTGTTAGAAATCTGTTTATTATATTAAAATGTATGAATGAGAACTTATATCAAGACAATTGAATGAGAATATGTTGTAAGATTTAGATTTCATATGTAGCCAAAAGAGATGAATTGCAGTTAAGGTTTAATGCATAACAGATATTGGAGGCTTAGATATCACATTTCAAGGCCTAATCTGAAATGCTGTGGTTAAAATTTCTTTGATAGAGAGAACCACGAGGAGAAAGGGGGTGGAGCTAGGGATCAATAAACACAGTTGTACCCTGATCAGCTTCCTCTCTTCCCAAGACCTCTCTCTGCAATAAACGTATAAGAGATGCAATGTGAGAGACAAAGGTTTCTTTCTGTCTTTGTTCTATGATTGCCATCTAAAAGAGCACATGTTATCATCATTCATTGAATTTCCATCTGTAATTAACACTAAAACTTTGTCTGCTGAACAATCTTCTGAAGTATTGAAATCTTTATGAACGAGGAATAAGTGAAATTATTCCAACAGGTTCCAAGTAAATAGTGAACAACCCCCCTGTAAAGCATAAGGCTAAGCTTATATTACCTACGTGACTTAGCGCATAGCCTCACGCACTCCTGCAGCCCCAGCGATCTGTGAATTTGGCTGCAGGAGATTGGGGAGGCAATCTGGAGGTGTGGCGGACGCGTCACAAAGCTGGTTCACCCTCATTGGCTGAACCACTCACGTGATCACGCGGCCACGCTTGAAAAGACAATTTATTTTGTCTCTTCAAATCGTGGTCGCGCCATCGTGCTCCGTCGTGCGCAAATGCAGAGCAGCCTCATAGGCATTAGGCAATTTGAGGTTGGCGCCATCGTGTGCTGTATAATCTCAGCCTAACGCTTTGTTGCTGAGCACAAGAAATATGTGTACATTGTACACATTGTGTACATTGAATGATGACAACTTGATTATTTAGGGCAGAGATTCTTAAACCTTTCTTTTTGCGTACAACTTCAGTGTTTCATAATTGTGAGAAGGAATTCCTGATTTAATAATTATATATATAATATAATATATAATAATGGTGAGTAAAAAAAGTGACAAAAACCCTCCACAGCAAAGCAAATATGCAAATGTAAATACAACTGTATGCTCATCTGCATGTCTTAGGCAGGTCTGCAACCCCGCCTTTCCCCATTATCACCCAGCACACAGCACTTCCACTGCAGCAAGGGATTCTGGGAAATGACATGCAAATGAGCACACAGTGCCACTTTTTGCTTCAAAAAACATTTTTAACATGGTTCCCTATAGGCTTAAGCTTGCTGCATCGTCACAGCTTTGAGCACAGCCAGGGTCATGCACCAACCAAGTCATGTAGACAGATGCTTGTCCCATATAAATTCACAAGAACAAATAAACCAGATGTGACGCTGGTAAAAAGAGACAGCATACCATATTTGTCAGAGAGTGTAACAGAGTGCTAACCACAAACAGGGCACAACCGCGAGGCCGAGGTGGGGATTGAATAAACTGACCTCCAGCCGCCAGAGCGCATCCGGAGTGTTGATTGGTAGTGGGTAGCCGGGTCAGGGTTGGAGAAGTCGGGATCGTCGTAGGTATAGTACTTGCCGTGGACGGGGTTCATAAAAAATATATATTTTTGTAGTCATATTGATTTTTATCAGCATGATTGTCTACATTATTATGTTTTTACTGCAACTGTATTAAAAGGAAATTGTACATACACACAGCCCCTTCTATATATATATATATATATATATATACACACACACACACAAACTGCAGCCCCTGTCTATACACACAAACACTCTGCTATCTCACACTCATCCTATGAACCGAATCTCACAATGTCCTGCAGTCCTGCAATTGCCGGGCATACTGGTTCTTCCTATCAGTGTTTGCAGATTGGAGAAGATGTGTGGGGACATCTACACACTCTGTGCCTGTAACCGGCAAACGTGACGTCAACGGAGGAGGAGTGCGCAAATCTCGCGATACCCAGACGCAAGTCTCGTAGCTGTGAGACGTGGAAGTTGAAGTGGTGTACCGAGTGATTGGGTGCAGGATAACAAGCACCAGAAGGAGTTCACAGACCAGCTGTAATCACAGAGATTCCGCAGAATACGTCAGGTATATTGCGATACGAATTGCAGGACTGCAGGACATTGTGAGATCGGTTCATAGGATGAGTGTGAGATACTCCTAACATTCTCAACTGCTTTTAAAGGGCTCATACAATGTGAGTTTTTTTTACCTATCATGGTATACTAATGTTTTTTTAATAAAATAGAGTTACACTATATTTGTATCTCTTACCTTCCTTATATGTATATGGTTTACCTGTGAGATGGAGGACGGGCCATTGGTATCCTGTAGCAGCTACATACATAATTGATTGAAATAAGAAGTCTGGTGAGGAGTGGGAGATCGTTATCCGGTCCAGATCCCAGGGTGGATAAAAGGCCCTTTAAAATTACTATTTTGTGACTGCATATCTTACCATTCAAAGGTGTCAATTGTCATTATGTTTTCTTCTCTTTTCTCTCTTTGCGCCTACAGTAGGTCATTCTTGTGGTATCTACATATTTGCAGCTACTGTGGAGCTGTGGACCTAAAAGGCAGCAGGTTGGAATAGGGATAGTTAGATTGTAAAGGATATTACCTTCCGATATATGTGGTTGTATTGCTTATATTGAGTTTAATATTGTATGGGATTGCGCAATGTGTCTTTTTCCTTTATTATATAATACTCCAATCTGGTAACTACTAAATATTATTTTATATGAGACAAGCATCAGGACTCTCTTGAATATTTGTGTGTGCCAGCTGCCTTTAAATATCACTCTGGTTGAGTGAGTCTCTCTCAGAAAGTAGTTTTCTTCATTCCCAGAACTGACGACCACACAGAGGGCAACAGTCGCACTTATGGAAGAGAGAATTATTACATTCACATGTCATGTTTTGATCTTCTTAACTTCCTTATTGGATTATAGCGCCTATCCTCAATATATGCAACATATAGGGCAACAAATGGTTTGCTTTGCCTTCTGTAATCATGGAGATGGTATATTCAGAGTAACAGTGAAGATCCTCCCAACGCTAACAGTATTGTCAATGGTGTTTTCATTCCACCATGCTTTGTCTGAACACACTACACAAACAAATACTCTTTATGGAAAATCACAAAATGGGAAATTTTGTACAATGTGGATTTTCTGTAAGTTCGGTATAAAATGACTGTCTCTGTGGTTCCATTCACTAATTGGTTTTAGGTGTGTTTGAGTAAATATTCACGCACAATGTGTGGAAAGAAGGTAAAATAATTTGTCAGCTCCCAATGTACCTATAAAGAAGCACTAGTTAAACTGTGGTCCTACTTATTAAATGTTATGCCATTTTAACTTTTACGTTTCATTGCTGTATAAAGCTGTATTGAGTGATAAGCTTGAAAGACACAATAGTACGTGCCATATAATATATGCTGGTAGAAAGAATACTCATATACAATACACATTTCTTAGATTCTTTTCAGTATTGACAGCTTACTTTCAAGTTTGCACAAGACTTGTCTGGTATTTCATATTTCCATAGTATAAACATAGGTATTTCTATGGGAAACTTATCAACAGAAATTCTAGTTAATAGGATATTTAAATACCAGTTTAAAGCATTTTAATTGTATGCTGTGAAGTGCTACGTACATTAATGGTGCTATATAAACAACGACATACATACGTATGTATGTCTTTATTTATATTGCAGTAACGGATATCCAGAATGTGAAGAGAGCGATATTTCAGGAACACCCCAAAAAGAAAAACACAACAATAGTGCAATAAAATCACACAATAGTGAAGCAGATAAAATCTTGGCTCAAGTGGATTTCCTACTTACAACAAGTGAAAAATCAGTGTTTAACAGGAAAGCAGGATTAGAGGATATTCAGAAGCACTCTCACTCAGGGTTATATTCATGAAAAACAGCAAGGAGAGACCATGGCATGGACCAATAGGCAAAAGATTTATATAGATAAAAGCATATGAAATGTACTCACAATATGTGCATCAATTGCGGACACATGAAGGTATCTTTTGAGGCGGTGTGGTTCACATCAGGAGAGGTGGTAGACTGGCCTTTCGATTTGAAACTCCCTCAGTCCGATCACGGTGGACGGCGTCTGACGTCACATCCGTCAAGGGCCGACAACTTCCGGTAGGGCGGAGGGCAAAAACAGATGGTGGGACGGCACAGAAGACTCTTCACCTTTGCCTCTAAACCAGGAGCAGCTGCATGCGGTGTACAAGCTCTACGCGTTTCGCTGATCTAAACGTCAGCTTCCTCAGGAGCAATATAACACCCCTCATGGGTCTGCTACTTAAATAGTAGGCATAATTACTAGCTAATTGTTAAATTACTCACAGGTTCTCTCTTAAAGGAGTACATAACACTGTGATCCAAAACATATAAAAGGCAATAAAAAATCTTTAATAAAAATTAAGATAACTAGAATGGTTAAAAAATAATTAGACATAATAATCAATAAGCTCGAGACAGAGATTGCATAGGGATGAGAGAGAAAGAGATGGCATTAGTAACTATTCAATAAGTTATAAAGAACTTAGCAATGATCTTAAATTAAGTGAGACGTTTAGAGGATGCAAGAAGAGTATATAGACAGAGACAAAAAAATATATATTATAGAGATCGAATAAATCATTAGGGCTAGTCTAGGAAAGGTGTTATTTCAAAATCTGCATTGAGTCCATTTGCTATTAAAGTATTTCATCTATGGATCCAATACATCTCGGGTCTACTTAAATCAATGTCTCTACTACAGCCTCTCCAATGTTGGATGACATTTTCAATAGTAGAGAATACTAGACCTTTGGGGTTTGAATTGTGAAAAAGAGCAAAATCTTTAGAAACGCTATGCGTCATTATGCCACGTCTAATATTACTTAAATGTTCAATAATGCGTTTCTTTATTGCTCTCTTTGTTTTATCCACGTATTGTAGCCCACATGGGCATTCTAATAAATAGATTACATATTCGGTGTAGCAATTCATGTATTGTTTAATCTTAAAGTTTTCATTTCGATTATTTGATCTAAAATTCTTTTTATCCTATTGTTTATACTCACGAGCTTTGCAAGTTGAGCAACCGTAGAAGCCCTCAAGTTTTTGAAACCACCCTTTGTCTTTATTGTCTACTTTTTTAAGAGCGCTAGGGGCAATAATATCTTTTAAGTTCTTTGCTTTCTTAAACATTATTTTTGGGTTTTCTGGAATTTCATTTTTCAATATGGGATCATTCAATAAAACGTGCCAGTGCTTACGAATTATTTTACCAATATTGCTTGCTTCTCTATTAAATGATGTCATAAAAGCAGTGTCAAAGTTGTTATTTAAAGTATTCTTTTTTGTTGTTTTAGTTTTTATTAGATCCTTTCTATCTAGAGCCTTAGCTCTCTCAAAACCGAATCCAGAACTTCTTCTCTATAGTTTTTTTGGGCAAAACGTGTTTTTAATATCTCACATTGTTGTCCAAAAATTACATCATCTGTACAGTTTCTGCGCATTCTTCTGTATTGATTGTACGGGACATTGTCCATCCATAGAGGATGATGGCAACTGGAACGCAAGATGTATTTATTGCTATCTACGTCCTTGAAAAAAGACCTTGTTTTAAATCTTCCATCCTGAACATAGATATTCAGATCCAAAAAAATCAACGAAGTCTTACTTATTGTAGATGTAAATTTCAGATTGTAATTATTAATATTCATATTTTCTAAGAATGATACAAGATTTTGTTTGTCGCCTTGCCAAATTAGGATGATATCATCAATGTCGCGCCGCCATAGGACAAGGTCCGCCCCCACCACTATGCCAGATGTTATTCTCCTCCCACAACCCCATGAAGAGTTTGGCATAGCTGGGGGCAAACCTCGTACCCATGGCGGTGCCACATTTCTGAATATAAAATACATCTTCAAACCAAAAAAAGTTTTTATTGAGTATAAAGGAGATGCTATCTAGAATGAATTCTATTTGTGTATTATGAAGTTCGGAGTCTTTGCTCAGAAAATATTTTACAGCTTCACACCCTAGATTGTGCCTAATGGAGGTGTAAAGGGAAGGGACATCAATAGTCGCCAAGATGTATTCCTCTTTCCAGACAATTGTATCTAGAAGTTGGAGAACATCTGTGGTATCTTTTATGTATGATTTCAAAGATTTAACATATCCCTGTAAAAAGCTGTCAATGTAAGCTGATAAATTGGATGTAAGGGAATTTATTCCAGAAATAATTGGTCTTCCCGGGGGGTTCTCTAAACACTTATGGATCTTAGGGAGTATATAAAAGATAGGTAACTGTGGGGTTTCATTCAATAGGAATTTGAATTCTTGTTCTGTCAGAATTCCCATTTATTTTCCTCTATCTAATAGTATCGAAAGATCTTTAGTGAATTGTTTTGTAGGGTTCTTTTTCAAAATTTCATAGGTATCTATATCTCCCAGAAGGCGTTTAGCCTCCTTGAGGTAATCTTCTCTATTCCTGATTATAACCCCGCCTCCCTTGTGTGCTTGTTTGATTACTAAATTCGTATTTTCTGTTATTTCTTCTAAAGCACCCCTTTCCTCTTTGGTAAGGTTGTTTTAAAATTTGGATTTCTTATTAGTTGACAAGTTCTCAAAATCCTTGGTTATGAGCTGATGGAAAACGTCAAGGTGATTACCTTTATAGTAAGTAGGGTTAAAGGTGGATTTCTTTTTTAAGGTAGAATGTCTGTATATATCTAGTTCTTTTTCAATGACAGGATTAAGATTGTTCATTCTGGATTCAACATTTTTACTGAGAAAAAATCTTTTAATCGTAAGTTTTCGCAAATATTTATTCGCATCTAAAAATAATTTGAAATTATTAGGCCCAATAGTAGGTGCAAAGGATAGGCCTTTGGTGACAAGATTAAGTTGTGGGATAGATAAATTGACAGAGATTAGATTGAATATACATTTAGTATCTAATTGTCTGGTTTTTTTTGGCTCTCTCTTTCCCCCCCCCCCCCCCACCCCGCTTCCCTCTAGACTTCTTTCTCTTTTGAAGTAGTTGTTCCCCCCTTCTTTCTCTGAGAGTGGTGCATATTGATTTTTCATTTCCCATGAATTTAATGTGTCTCCTATCTCTAAAAAATCACTGGATCCTGTAGCTCCAATAGGTAAACGGGATCTACTGGGTTAAGGATTCCTAATGGGTTCACATCTTTCTCTTTCTCTTCTTCTATCTTCCCTTTCTTTTCTTAAATCTCTTTCTCTCTTTTGTTCTCTCTCTCTTTGATAATCTTTCTCTTTTTGTTGTTCTCTCTCGCTATTTCTATATTCTCTCTTTTAGATCTTTTTCTCTTCTATATTCTCTCTCTCTCTTTGTTGTTCTCTCTCTCTTTGTTGCTCTCTATCTCTCTGCTGTTCTCTCTCTCTCTGCTGCTCTCTCTCTCTCTCTGCTGCTCTCTCTCTCTCTGCTGCTGCTCTCTCTCTGCTGCTGCTCTCTCTCTCTGTTGTTCTCTCTCTCTGCTGCTCTCTCTCTCTCTCTGCTGCTCTCTCTCTGTTGTTTTCTTTCTCTCTGTTGCTCTCTCTCTGTTCTTTGCTCTCTCTTTTTGGTGATCTCTCTCTTTTCCATATCCTCTCTCTTTTTGAAATTCTCTCTCTCTATTTTGTTTAAAATAATAGGGTGTATGATCCTTTCTAGAGTGAGGATGTGCATATTTCGAGTCCTTATTGTCTCTCCATGGTGGTCTAGACATATGATTTTGTTTATAACCTGCTGTTTTATTAGTGTAAAACGGAGTGGTGTGGTAAGATATAGAATGAGTTCTTTCAGAAATAATATAATGGTCATCCACTTTTCCTTCCTGTTTCTGTTCTATTCTCTCTGATATAGGTTTGCTTTTCTTCTTTTTCCAATCTCTTTGTTCCCCTCTCAAATAATCGGTTTCATCTCTTTGAAATGTATTCATTTTATTAGTGTACAGTTCATTCTCTAATTTATCAATTTTTCTTTTTAGATCACGATCTTTGTTTTTAAATTCTGAAGTATCTTCTAAATGAGCTAATTTCTCCTCTATAATAGTAACCTCTTCATCAATCTCCTTGATATGTTTCTTATGTTGGTTAATTATTGAGGTCATCAGCTCAAAAGAGCACTTATCCATTGTGTCATTCCAATTTTTAATGAAGTCCTCATCATCAAAATTAGATGAGGGGTTCTTTGAAAATCTCAGACCTCTGGGAATCCTATTACAGTACATTCTAGGTGTAACGGGTTTCCCCCCCCCCCCCAATCTCACATTGGCCCGGGTACTCTAACAACCAACCCCCATTACGTGTTCGTGTTTGGTGGTGCACCTGTAGGCAACAGGACTCCTGAGTCTCCCGCTTGATGGTATTAGGGGATGTCATCAGGACAGGTAGCTGAGGTAGTGGGTGCGAGTTCAACTTACATCATGTGCAGCGCCTCCACCTCATCAGGATCTGTGCTTCCGCAGGGAGATGGTCCTGGTGAGGAACTCCTTCTTGGTGGTGACTGCCACTGCTGAGTAATCTCACACTCACACAGTGGGGGTTTCATTAACAAGATCATCTTTATTGTAGATTGGGATGTAGCAGACTGCCCCATGCAGCTGCCGGCTCTAGCCGCACATCTCTTCGTGCTGTCCCTTTGCCAGGTACGCCCTCCCGTATTGAAGTGGGGTTCACTCTTCTCCTAGGGAGACCCTCTCTATGCCAGGTCCCTGGACACAGAGTGGCTTAGACAGGCTTGATTGGTCAACCTGGACCGCTAGTTACTGCACTAGGGTCACAAAGTGTTCCTACAATCCCTTATGCAGGAAAATACAAGTTACCAGCTACTTCACATAACTGCTGGAACACACACTAACTAACTGTGTTGTGCCTTATATACACTTCAGGAGGCAGGCGCATCCCTGATGTCACTATCCAGGGACTCAGAGCATACAGCCACTCCCCTCCATACATAGGGCACCTCACCATGGTGTGAGGGAAAACCTCCATAACTACTGCTGGCATACCCGTACTTATCAGGACTTACTGCCAACAGAGAGGAAAGTAGTATACCATTATTATGCATGGCTATATAGGTATTTATTTAAGAAACTCAAATCTAACCATTTTCTAGTATCCTTAATTAACAATTTTTCTAATTTGTGGAATTCATCCTCTAAAAGGTTGTTTATAACAGGTGTTCGTGGTGTATCTTTATCAGTAAAGTTAAATTGCAGATTTCTAGATAATCTCTTTGCAAAAATATTAGGTGAAGTGACTTCCATAGTGGAAAAATAAACAAGAATGAAAGTGTAAAGCTGCCACCAAATCAAATACAATTAAGTCAGATAAACCCAATTGATTTAGAAAGGCGCTAAGACACAGTATAGTGATAAATAAAAATAATCAGTGACTTGTAAGGTGAGTAAGAAAAATTCTCAACCTTCACAGGGAATTTGTACAAGTTCCCTCATAGGCAGTAACGGATATCCAGAATGTGAAGGGAGCGATATTTCAGAAACACCCCAAAAAGAAAAACACAACAATAGTGCAATAAAATCACACAATAGTGAAGCAGATAAAATCTTGGCTCAAGTGGATTTCCTACTTACAACATTACTGCCTATGAGGGAACTTGTACAAATTCCCTGTGAAGGTTGAGAATTTTTCTTACTCACCTTACAAGTCACTGATTATTTTTATTTATCACTATACTGTGTCTTAGCGCCTTTCTAAATCACTTGGGTTTATCTGACTTAATTGTATTTGATTTGGTGGCAGCTTTACACTTTCATTATTATTTATTTTTCCACTATGGAAGTCACTTCACCTAATATTTTTGCAAAGAGATTATCTAGAAATCTGCAATTTAACTTCACTGATAAAGATACACCACGAACACCTGTTATAAACAACCTTTTAGAGGATGAATTCCACAAATTAGAAAAATTGTTAATTAAGGATACTAGAAAATGGTTAGATTTGAGTTTCTTAAATAAATACCTAGATTGTAATAGGATTCCCAGAGGTCTGAGATTTTCAAAGAACCCCTCATCTAATTTTGATGATGAGGACTTCATTAAAAATTGGAATGACACAATGGATAAGTGCTCTTTTGAGCTGATGACCTCAATAATTAACCAACATAAGAAACATATCAAGGAGATTGATGAAGAGGTTACTATTATAGAGGAGAAATTAGCTCATTTAGAAGATACTTCAGAATTTAAAAACAAAGATCGTGATCTAAAAAGAAAAATTGATAAATTAGAGAACGAACTGTACACTAATAAAATGAATACATTTCAAAGAGATGAAACCGATTATTTGAGAGGGGAACAAAGAGTTTGGAAAAAGAAGAAAAGTAAACCTATATCAGAGAGAATAGAACAGAAACAGGAAGGAAAAGTGGATGACCATTATATTATTTCTGAAAGACCTCATTCTATATCTTACCACACCACTCCGTTTCACACTACTAAAACAGCAGGTTATAAACAAAATCTTATGTCTAGACCACCATGAAGAGACAATAAGGACTCGAAATATGCACATCCTCACTCTAGAAAGGATCATACACCCTATTATATTAAACAAAATAGAGAGAGAGAATTTCAAGAAGAGAGAGGATATGGAAAAGAGAGAGAACACCAAAAAGAGAGAGAGCAAAGAACAGAGAGAGAGCAACAGAGAGAGAGAGAGAACAACAGACAGAGAGAGAGAGAGCAACAGAGAGAGAGCAGCAGAGAGAGAGAGAACAGCAGAGAGATAGAGAGCAACAAAGAGAGAGAGAACAACAAAGCGAGAGAGAATATAGAAGAGAAAAAGATCTAAAAGAGAGAGAATATAAACATAGAGAGAGAGAACAACAAAAAGAGAAAGATTATCAAAGAGAGAGAGAACAAAAGAGAGAAAGAGATTTAAGAAAAGAAAAGGAAGATAGAAGGAGAAAGAGAAAGATGTGAACCCATTAGGAATCCTAAACCCAGTAGATCCCATTCACCTATTGGAGCTACAGGATCCAGTGATTTTTTAGAGATAGGAGACACATTAAATTCATGCGAAATGAAAAATCAATATTCACCACTCTCAAAGAAAGAAGGGGGGAACAACTACTCCAAAAGAGAAAGAAGTCTAGAGGGAAGTGGGGGGGAAGAGGGAAAAAAGAGAGAGCCAAAAAAACAAGACAATTAGATACTAAATGTATATTCAATCTAAGCTCTGTCAATTTATCTACCCCACAACTTAATCTTGTCACCAAAGGCCTATCCTTTGCACCTACTATTGGGCCTAATAATTTCAAATTATTTTTAGATGCGAATAAATATTTGCGAAAACTTACGATTAAAAGATTTTTTCTCAGTAAAAATGTTGAATCCAGAATGAACAATCTTAATCCTGTCATTGAAAAAGAACTAGATATATACAGACATTCTACCTTAAAAAAGAAATCCACCTTTAAACCTACTTACTATAAAGGTAATCACCTTGAAGTTTTCCATCAGCTCATAACCAAGGATTTTGAGAACTTGTCAACTAATAAGAAATCCAAATTTTAAAACAACCTTACCAAAGAGGAAAGGGGTGCTTTAGAAGAAATAACAGAAAATACGAATTTAGTAATCAAACAAGCAGACAAGGGAGGGGGGGGGTATGTAATCATGAATAGAGAAGATTACCTCAAGGAGGCTAAACGCCTTCTGGGAGATATAGATACCAATGACATTTTGAAAAAAAACCCTACAAAACAATTCACTAAAGATCTTTCGATACTATTAGATAGAGGAAAATAAATGGAAATTCTGACAGGACAAGAATTCAAATTCCTATTGAATGAAACCCCACAGTTACCTATCTTTTATATACTCCCTAAGATCCATAAGTGTTTAGAGAACCCCCCGGGAAGACCAATTATTTCTGGAATAAATTCCCTTACATCCAACTTATCAGCTTACATTGACAGCTTTTTACAGGGATATGTTAAATCTTTGAAATCATACATAAAAGATACCACAGTTGTTCTCCAACTTCTAGATACAATTGTCTGGAAAGAGGAATACATCTTGGCGACTATTGATGTCCCTTCCCTTTACACCTCCATTAGGCACAATCTAGGGTGTGAAGCTGTAAAATAGTTTCTGAGCAAAGACTCCGAACTTCATAATACACAAATAGAATTCATTCTAGATAGCATCTCCTTTATACTCAATAAAAACGTTTTTTGGTTTGAAGATGTATTTTATATTCAGAAATGTGGCACCGCCATGGGTACGAGGTTTGCCCCCAGATATGTCAATCTCTTCATGGGATTGTGGGAGGAGAATAACATCTGGCATAGTGGTGGGGGCTGACCTTGTCCTATGGGGGCGCGACATTGATGACATCATCCTAATTTGGCAAGGCGACGAACAAAATCTTGTATCATTCTTAGAAAATATGAATATTAATAATTACAATCTGAAATTTACATCTACAATAAGTAAGACTTCGTTGATTTTTTTGGATCTGAATATCTATGTTCAGGATGGAAGACTTAAAACAAGGTCCTTTTTCAAGGACGTAGATAGCAATAAATACATCTTGCGTTCCAGTTGCCATCATCCTGTATGGATGGACAATGTCCCGTACAATCAATACAGAAGAATGCGCAGAAACTGTACAGATGATGTAATTTTTGGACAACAATGTGAGATATTAAAAACACGTTTTGCCCAAAAAAGCTATAGAGAAGAAGTTCTGGATTCGGCATTTGAGAGAGCTAAGGCTCTAGATAGAAAGGATCTAATAAAAACTAAAACAACAAAAAAGAATACTTTAAATAACAACTTTGACACTGCTTTTATGACATCATTTAATAGAGAAGCAAGCAATATTGGTAAAATAATTCGTAAGCACTGGCACGTTTTATTGAATGATCCCATATTGAAAAATGAAATTCCAGAAAACTCAAAAATAATGTTTAAGAAAGCAAAGAACTTAAAAGATATTATTGCCCCTAGCGCTCTTAAAAAAGTAGACAATAAAGACAAAGGGTGGTTTCAAAAACTTGAGGGCTTCTACGGTTGCTCAACTTGCAAAGCTCGTGAGTATAAACAATATGATAAAAAGACATTTAGATCAAATAATCGAAATGAAAACTTTAAGATTAAACAATACATGAATTGCTACACCGAATATGTAATCTATTTATTAGAATGCCCATGTGGGCTACAATACGTGGATAAAACAAAGAGAGCAATAAAGAAACGCATTATTGAACATTTAAGTAATATTAGACGTGGCATAATGACGCATAGCGTTTCTAAAGATTTTGCTCTTTTTCACAATTCAAACCCCAAAGGTCTAGTATTCTCTACTATTGAAAATGTCATCCAACATTGGAGAGGCTGTAGTAGAGACATTGATTTAAGTAGACCCGAGATGTATTGGATCCATAGATGAAATACTTTAATACCAAATGGACTCAATGCAGATTTTGAAATAACACCTTTCCTAGACTAGCCCTAATGATTTATTCGATCTCTATGATATATATTTTTTGTCTCTGTCTATATACTCTTCTTGCATCCTCTAAATGTCTCACTTAATTTAAGATTTTTGCTAAGTTCTTTATAACTTATTGAATAGTTACTAATGCCATCTCTCTCTCTCTCATCCCTATGCAATCTCTGTCTCGAGCTTATTGATTATTATGTCTAATTATTTTTTAACCATTTTAGTTATCTTAATTTTTATTAAAGATTTTTTATTGCCTTTTATATGTTTTGGATCACAGTGTTATGTACTCCTTTAAGAGAGAACCTGTGAGTAATTTAACAATTAGCTAGTAATTATGCCTACTATTTAAGTAGCAGACCCATGAGGGGTGTTATATTGCTCCTGAGGAAGCTGACATTTAGATCAGCGAAACGCGTAGAGCTTGTACACCGCATGCAGCTGCTCCTGGTTTAGAGTCAAACGTGAAGAGTCTTCTGTGCCGTCCCACCATCCGTTTTTGCCCTCCGCCCTACCGGAAGTTGCCGGCCCTTGACGGATGTGACGTCAGACGCCGTCCACCGTGATCGGACTGAGGGAGTTTCAAATCGAAAGGCCAGACTACCACCTCTCCTGATGTGAACCACACCGCCTCAAAAGATACCTTTATGTGTCCGCAATTGATGTACATATTGTGAGTACATTTCATATGCTTTTATCTATATAAATCTTTTGCCTATTGGTCCATACCATGGTCTCTCTCTCCTTGCTGTTTTTCATGAATACAACCCTGAGTGAGAGTGCTTCTGAATATCCTCCAATCCTGCTTTCCTGTTAAACGCTGATTTTTCACTTACTTGTTGTAAGTAGGAAATCCACTTGAGCCAATATTTTATCTGCTTCACTATTGTGTGATTTTATTGCACTATTGTTGTGTTTTTCTTTTTGTACAAATTCCCTGTGAAGGTTGAGAATTTTTCTTACTCACCTTACAAGTCACTGATTATTTTTATTTATCACTATACTGTGTCTTAGCGCCTTTCTAAATAACTTGGGTTTATCTTTATTTATATTGCGTCATTAATGTACATAGCACTTCACAGCAGTAATACACATAACAATCATATAGATAACAAATAATATAAATAACACATAAAGGGGAGACGTGCTTCAGACATAAATGTAATATTTAGGAAAAGTAATCCCTGCCTCGAAGAGTTTACAATCTAAATTGTTGAAATTAGGGGAAAGCATACCCTTTTGATAGCACTCATTGTAAAGTATGATATGATGGAAAATTATAAAATAAAACTTTATTTATATTTATATTTGAAAAAATAAAAAAAGGTTACAAAAAAAACATCAATAAATGTGTATAACTAAATCTACCTAAATTATATAAAAGTGAAAATATCACTACGGTGACTAAACATATAAGACAGACCAAAGTGCTAAATACATAAATAACTAAACTGAAACAGAGGGGAAATCCTTAACATTAAATTACATTAATAGTAATTAGAACCTCAATAGGTCACAGTTGACAGTGGATAGCCCATAGGTACAGCACTAGAAGTAATTAAAAACCTGTATATCATGAACAGGTAGCGCAAGACTGATAATGTTAATATTTACAAATAAATGATGTATACTTATTCCTACAAAGAACCAGCAGTTGGTACAATATATAGTAAAGTACCTAACATGATAGCTATATTACATAGGCACACAAACTGTGTTAGAACGCCTTGCGGCACGAATCAAAGTTCGTATCAATTTACAGCCTCATTAATACATGAACAGATTACTATGATATATACATACAAGTGTATCAAGTGCAAAGAGCCCATAAAGTGTGTTGATGTGGCTCTGAGGCACGGATCAAGTCCGTATCCAGTTATAGCCTCCTAAGTTAATATTATAATGCACTCTAAGTAATCAGAAAATCAATAGCTCATAAAAAGTCAAAGACATGCAGTGAGGAACAAATATGTCGCAGACAGACAGGGTGTATCAAAAGACTCACACACACTATGTAAAGCAGCCAGCAACTGTATTGGCTACATACAGTGCCAAGAGGAGCAATCAAGTAGCATCAGGGTGTGAAAATATTTGTCAGTCACTATGGTTTACAGTCACATGTTTTAAATACAATACAGTACATTCTTTAATATCTTTAAAATAAAAATATATAAATCCTGTATATACAGTAAGTATAATGTAACATAATCCGTTCTGTGGGTCTGAGCGGGTTGAAATTTACCTGGTTCTCATGCGGGAGGACCCTTGCCATAGTGGCAAAATATCAGCCTTGCACGACCCCCGGAACCGGAGGTACCAAAAGACAGTTTAAAAGCACATTACCAAAGTGGCTTTTTTTCTGCCATGCAAGTCAATGGCAGAAACCTGAACTTTAACATCACCCTGACTCCATTCTGTTGCCACGAGAGGGTCGCAATTTGCCATGAAATCCTGCCGCAACTAGGACTACATGGTGACCGAATCGGAGCCCTCTAGGTCGAACAGAACCGGAGTTGTGGGTTCCAGGTTTCTGCTCATTCTGACTTAGCCGGTTCAAAGCTTTCTCCGCCATTACGCTCAATGGTAGGACCCTCCTCGCTGGCGTGACCCTTTCTCGCCGCCATTACTGCTCGAACCCTGTTGGGGTCAAGTGAGGGGGTTGCTAACATCTAGGGGCAAAATGAATTTTATTTCTAGGTGCCCTAGAACAGAAGTTCCCACGCCAATTGACCTAGTTCCCACGCCAATTGCCGTAGTTCCTACGCCAATTGCGCGACCAGGCAGTAAAAAAAACAGTGCAGTAAGCCTCTACATTTGTTACACTGTCAAAGGAGCAAATGGAAACAATGTGAGGCAATTCAACATGTTCTTTTATTGGTGGGGTCAGTACAAAAATATTTATTTACAAATACAGTACAATGTTGAAGCATTTTAAGTAACATCTCCTTTATTAAAGAAACCCATTACTGTATACAGTACAGTACAGTGGGATGGTGCGCAACACTGTCAGTCAGACCTGCACCAGTTCAGTCCTAGAGGGCAGCAAACAGGGCAGGTTTTCAGGGCAACATTGAAAACCGTGCCTGTTTGCGGCCCTCAGGGACTGGAGTTGTTCATGTCCTGTGAAAAAAAACACACAACAACATCTCCTTTGTTTAAGTACAGCAGGTACTGTAGGGCAAAACATGTAGAGTACAATACAGTTCAGCACAACAGTATGGTCTCACTGAAAGTCCTCCACATTGTCCATCCATGGCCGATTCCTTGCATGGCGCAAAACGCCATTAATGCAGTCTCGAATGCCTTTCATTACAGGATCTGTAACTGCATAAAAGCGCCGCATTTCTTCCACAATGTTTTTCCTTAAATTGACAGGAAGGGCCTTTTTAACGCGATTTCCTTCGTAGTTCACTTTGAACACCCACTCGCAGTACAACGTGTAGGGAACATGGTGCTTAAAAATGATCAAGGCATACTTGTGCACCAGCACTCATCACCCTATACTTCTCCCTGAGCCCCGGTGGCAGATCGCACAGGGTGATGTCGGGCACTGTTTCGATGCGAGCGGGTGTAGGTCTTTTGGGAGCGGGTGTGCTTGTGGCGACGGGCGATGGTAGGTTGTCTGGGAGGAAGCTTTCCTCCGGTCGTGGTCGCCGTGTTGTCTCCTGGCATGGTCTTGAAGGGGTTGTCATGTCCTCCTCAACGGCATACATGTACACTACATCTTGTGGTGGAGGGGGGGCGCTTGGTGATGGAAGGGGGTCGAAGGTCCCATTCATCACATCCATGTCACCCCCCTGCTCCGGCGTCGGGGAAACAGGGTCATTAGCACCGAGCAAATAATGTATGCCCGCAATGTCAGCCTCTATCTTCTCCATCCGTCGATCCATCCATTGCTCCATTTGTAGCATCCGTTGCTCCACATTTAACATGGTCTCCAGAAGCAGATCTATCTTTGCCAGCATAATAGAATTCCCGGGGAGATCCACACTTATCCCATTCAGCATCCGGTACAATGAGCTGCTTCTTGTGCATGGCGTCTGGACATCTTGGGGGATGGGTGCAACGGAGGATGAGATGGGGGTTCCATGGACAGAAGCGGCATCGATGGAGAGTGGAGGAGGTGACCTGTGGATACCCGGTAGAGGAGAAGTGGCAGCGTCGAAGAGGGATGGAGAAGGTGACCTTTGGATTTCCGGCCGAGAAGCAGAGTCGTCTAAGAGCAAAGGAGAAAGTGACCCGTGGATTTCAGAGGCGGCAGTGTCGTCAGATGGAACCGGAGAAGATGGGGGTGGAGAAGACGGGATGAAGATTTACGGGACAGCTACAGCAGAGTCGTCGAAGCATATGGGAGGAAGTGGTCTGCGGATTTGATGGGTTGGCTGCTATTCGTTTTGTGTCGAGAGTACATCACCGTATATCTTCTTCACTTAATGAGGCTTACGTCTAAGAAAACCCTTAACCTTTGGGGTCAGCAGAAGGTTTTCTTTATTGTCCTTAGCCTGTCGCTTTGCCCTTGGCGTGGAAACGGCAACCGCCTTTCGTTTTTTCAGCATGACAGGCACGGCAGAGGTGAGTGGGTTCTTGCGTCTAGAAACGGGGATGCTCCATGGAAGCAGGTGGCACAATGCAGTACAGTATCTGGACAAGGGCAAGTTCAGATAAAGATCATGGAGTGGTGGGCTATGCAAAGTGTGTGACCTTTTATGCATGGCGGCCAGGTACAGGTGTTGAAAGTGGGCGTACTCTAATGTGAGTCATTACCGTATAAATACACCATCCATTTTGTGTATTGACTGCACATAGAATACACATCGACTAAACATCGAATATACATTCTTGTGTTTGTATTTCTTTCTACTCGCAGCAATGCCTGTTAAAAAGATTTCAAAGGATCTCAGCATGCGAATTAAGGAGATGTACAGGAGCGGACACCAAATTGCTGCTATCCAACGCTGGTTAGCTACTTCTGGCATCGTTGTGCCATTAACCACCGTGAGCTATCATACACAAGGAAAAAACAGAGACCGGAAAAAGGCACCAAGGGTAACTAACGCGTAAGTATATTTACAGTATAAAACTTAACAAAAAAATATATAGAAAACTGTACTGTACATCCACAGTACAGTTCTGTATCTACTGTAATACTGTTGTTATTTCTGTTGATTTATATTACAACATAATGTACAGTAGTTTGTCTATTTATATTTATAGTACAGCAGTATACATTTTTTGTATATTTCAATTAATCTTACAACGGTATATACTGTATAGGATGTACTGTATATTTATATTTATATTTATATTACAACAGTATATTTATTTTGTATATTTATATTTATAGTACAACAGTATATATATTTTGTCTATTTATTTTTATAGTACAGCAGAATAAATTTTTGTATATTTCAATTAATCTTACAACGGTATATACTGTATAGGATGTACTGTATATTTATATTTATATTACAACAGTATATTTATTTTGTATATTTATATTTATAGTACAACAGTATATATATTTTGGCTATTTATATTTATAGTACCGCAGTATACATTTTTTGTATATTTCAATTAATCTTACAACGGTATATACTGTATAGGATGTACTGTATATTTATATTTATTATACAACAGTATATTTATTTTGTATATTTATAGTACAACAGTACAGTATATATATTTTGTCTATTTATATTTAATGTATATTACAACATTACATTTATATACATTTTATATTGCTGCATATTAATAAAACAATATAATTTCTTTACATTGTAGGGAGACAACTGTTCTGGTGGACAAAATAAGTGAAGAGAATGATGAGAGGAGTGCATTAAGGGTTAAAAACACTCTGCAGGAAAAGCACAATCTGACTGTATCCGAGACCAACATAAAGAAGATGAGACGCAGCATTGGATGGAAATATGGACGTGTGAGGTTAGTACTGGACAGTACAGGAGGTAAAAGTGTTGTTTCGCAAACTGTACTGCACTGTGCCGCAAAAATTTTTTATTCCTTGTCATTACAGAGTGTACCCCATGATAATTCAACATGTTCTTTTATTGGTGGAGTCAGTACAAAAACATCAAAAATCAAAAGAGTGCTCCAGGCCCAGGCATGGATCGACAGCGGGGAGACTTTCCAGGATTGCATCTTCACTGATGAGTCTACTGTGTCGCTTGAGAGATTTGCAAGATTTGCGTTCCACAAAAAAGGCCGCATATCTTTGAAGCCGCGGCCAAAACACCCCGTGAAGCTGCATGTGTGGGGTGCCATCTCTAGGCGTGGACCGGGAAGCATTGTCATCTTTGAAGGTAAAATGTATCAAATATAATGTCGCCTAATGCACTGTACTTGACTAGGGTTGCCTTACCGTATGCACTGTACTGTACTATTGTGCAGTTTATTGAGCACTTTTCTTTTCTTGCTATAGGAATCATGAATAAAGCTTTCTTCCAAGACAACATTGTGCCCGAGATAGTGCAATACATCACACGCAACTTTCCCCATGGTCACCGCTTCTACCAGGACAACGATCCCAAGCACACTGCGTCAACAGCGCATATCCTTGAGCGTAGCATCAACTGGGTGAAGACGCCAGCGGAGTAAGTGCAGTAGACCGTGTCCCATTTTTGTTCCCCACTGTTTTTAGCTCTTAAACCAATTGTCCTTTCTTTCCAATGACAGGTCGCTAGACTTCAATCCGATCGAAATGGTCTGGCATCAGCTGAAGGACCATATCTGGAAAGTGGCGAAACCCTCCAAAAAGGACGAGTTGTTGAAAGGCATAATGAGTTTTTGGAACGATGTACTCACCGTGGAATGCTGCAATAAATATATAGACCATATTGCCACTGTGTTGCCCATTGTCATTGCGCGTAATGGGCAAGCATCAGGAAAGTAGTACTGTGCTGTAGTATTGTAAGTACAGTATGTTACAGGTAAGTATGGCACAGATTTTTTCTTTCCAGATAGTAAGAGTATACAGTAGTTAGTTTTTT
Organism: Ascaphus truei; assembly: GCF_040206685.1. Lineage (NCBI taxonomy): Eukaryota > Metazoa > Chordata > Amphibia > Anura > Ascaphidae > Ascaphus > Ascaphus truei. The sequence goes on along the minus strand of NC_134483.1, from coordinate 225,879,067 downwards.
TCTTTACAGAGAGAGCAGCACCAGCAATCAGGTTACCGTACATAGAATTTAACAGTAGTCAGAGTATACAGTAGTTCCAGTATAGTATACAGTAGACTAGTTTGACAGTACAACAGTAACTGCCTACTAACTGCTCCATTTTTTTCTTTCCAGAGAAAGCTGCACCAGCCACCTACAGTAGTTCTGCCATAATACAGTACAGTACGCACATACAGTACAGTACAGTAACTGCACTAATTTTTGGTTTTCTTGTCGTTCCAGGAAAAAGGGTGGCCTAGGTGGGAGATGGGGGCGTTGTGTCCAGTCAAATCTGCTTGTACAGTGAAATGTACAGTATATAAACAGCAGGAATGATGTACACAAAACCTCTCCTCTCAATGAACTACTGTACTGCAGACAGAATGAGGAAAAGATAAAGACTAAAGAAAATATAATTTTACTATACAGCATATAGTATATACAGTATATTACAGTACTGTACTGTGTATAGTATTAAATAATATTCTTATAAATGTGCATTACTCATGTTTCCCCATGTTTTACAAAGGTTTTCCAAATGGTTATCCAATTTCAAGCTGCCAAAATAACTTAATAAAGACTGCATTATGTATTATTCCTGATTATTTTTATATTTGTATTTTTTGGTTCCTGATAAAATAAAATAAATATTTATTCACTTTCATGCGAATCATAATCATTGACAGCACCCCTACAGACCCACAAAACGGATTATGTTACATTATACTTATATACAGTATTTATATATTTTTATTTTAAAGATATTAAAGAATGTACAGTACTGTATTGTATTTAAAACATGTGACTGTAAACCATAGTGACTAACAAATATTTTCACACCCTGATGAAATACAGTATCAGTTTACTCTCAATTCTCACAGTGCTGTGCACATCAGATTTACATTTCAAATTCGAGAGGGGATTTTCCAAAGCATTACCGTTCAAACAACAGGCCTCTAAGGGTTGGGGGAGGGTGATGGTGTGATTAGACGCAGGCGTACTGAGTGTTTGTATCTCGGCTATGGGCGGATTAAGAACACAATGGCAATATGCAGAAGGTTAACGACCCAGTGGAGAGAGGGGGTTGGTAGGATAGGGTGACTCAGCCGATTGACGCTTGGCTAGGGAGGGATTAAAAACTCTGGAGGTGTGTGGCTGAAATAGTTAACAGCACTGTATTGTAATTTTAAAAGGCAGTTCATCATAATAATTTGATGAATAAACCCCCAATGACAACCCCCAAATACAGTACATAAAAAGCAAGTCACTTTAACTCCCTGTGCCCCATGCACCAAAAATGTTTTGTGGCAGAAGAATTTAATAAAGGCTGCAGAATGTATTATTGTGTGTTGATGGTTAGAATTGCTGTGCACTTTAAATGTTACAACGTTGTACAGTATTTGTAAATAAATGTTTTTGTACTGACTCCACCAATAAAAGAACATGTTGAATTGCCTCACATTGTTTCCATTTGCTCCTTTGACAGTGTAACAAATGTAGAGGCTTGCTGCACTGTTTTTTTACTGCCTGGTCGCGCAATTGGCGTAGGAACTACGGCAATTGGCGTGGGAACTAGGTCAATTGGCGTGGGAACTTCTGTTCTAGGGCACCTAGAAAGGAGAAAATTTAAACAACTTACCGTAATTTTCTTTTCCTGGAACCATGGCAGTGGGCACCATTGGGTTAATCCCTTCTCACTCTAGGTAGGACAGGAAGTAGACTTTTGCAGGTAGGCCATATAAGGCCCCTCCCTCTACCTGCACACTAGTCTTACGATTCTTCCATAGCTGAAAATATATAACTGATAGGCATTAGACATACATAGGGAGGGTAACTATGTGCCCACTGCCATGGTTCCAGGAAAAGAAAATTACGGTAAGTTGTTTACAAGATATGAAAGATCTTGTGGATGAAAATACTGATAACACTGATGTCCCATCCTCTTTCCTAGGCAGACGATCCTCAGGGTTGAGGAAGAAGTCGGTGTTTTACCCGTCATATATGAAAGGGCCTTGCCTTGCAACGTTTGAGCAACTTATAGAACGTGATTTATCTCTGTTAGCAAGGGGTTACACATTTTCCATTAAACCATTACAATACAGAGCAGACAACCTCACTCATGGCGAAAGATTCGCCATTAATGCATTAAAAGCCAATAACTCTCTTGTCATCAAGGGGGCTGATAAAGGGGGCGCTATCGTTGTGCTGAATAAATTAGACTACAAAACTGAGGCACTTCGACAATTAAATGATAGGTCCTCCTACATTTTGCTTAGAGGAGACCCCACAACAACATTTATTAAAGAATTGAGAACCCTTTTGGATGAGGGATCAATTCTGGGTGCACTTGATGACAAAGAGTTGGAATATCTATTTTGTCCTTACCCGATCATTCCTATTTTTCACCATCTCCCAAAGATCCATAAGACTTTGGTCTCCCCACCTGGGAGGCCGATAGTCGCTAGTATTGGATCTTTGGGAGATGGTGTTTCCAAATATGTTGACCACTTTCTGCAGTCAATTGTACAAACATTGCCATCATACATTAAAGACAGCAGTGACCTCATGATTCAACTTGATTCCATCACATGGGAAACAAATTTTATATGGCTAAGTCTTGATATCACATCATTGTACACAGTCATAGTACATGAGCACGGGCTGGCAGCTGTCAGGTTTTATTTACAACAATCAGAGCTTTCACCTGCACAGAGCACTTTTATTCTTAATGCTATTCAATTTCTGTTAACACATAATTATTTTATGTTTGATGGGGACTTTTATCTCCAAACACGTGGTACCGCTATGGGCACCAGCTTTGCCCCAGCCTATGCGAACTTGTTTCTAGGTTGGTGGGAGTCGATCCACGTGTTTGGAGATAGGAATCCCTATAGACACCTTATCACGTTTTATAGGCGTTATATTGACGACCTTATCTTTATTTGGCACGGGGACACACACTCTCTTCTTTTGTTCACAGATTATTTAAACAATAATGAATTTAATTTAAAATTCACTTCTAATCACAATGTTCACCATATTCACTTTTTAGATTTATTTCTTTCTGTTAATATGCACAAACAAATTGTCACTACGGTGTATCGCAAAGAAAATTCACGCAACACATTTTTGCGAGCTGACAGCTGCCACCCCAAATCCCTACTTAAAGGAATACCAAAAAGCCAATTTATCAGGTTAAGAAGAATCTGTACAAATGATGAAGACTTTGTAAAACAATCTAAAGAGTTGATGGAACGTTTTGAATCCAGAGGTTATCTGAGAGATGATCTCAATAAGACTTTCAGAGAAGTGAGATATTTGGATAGATCTGCTTTGCTCAATAAAGTACAAAACAACAAAGACAAAAAATCAATACACTCTCCATATTTTGTTACTCAACATAATAACCAATCTAAAAATATCAGAGAATCCATCCATAAACATTGGGGAGTGTTAGCAGCAGATCCTTTGTTAAAAACTGTATACAACGAGGGACCCAAGATAGTGTTCAGCAGAGCAAAAACTATTGCTAACTATGTATCGGGCAGTTTGTTCACTTCAGACAAACCATTAATTAAGAAATTACCAAAGGGGAATTTTGCATGTTCAAAATGCAAAATTTGCAAATACATGGAAATCAAAAAAGATTTCTTTTCTTTCAAAACGGGTAAAAAATACTATGTGAATTCATTCATTAACTGCGATACCAGTTTCGTGGTATACTTGTTAAGTTGCGGTTGCGGAAAACAGTATATTGGTAGGACTGTAAGACACTTCAAAGTCCGCATATTAGAACATTTAAGACTGATAATTAAAAAAGATTTGAGTCATCCCGTATCTCAACATTTTAGTCATTGCAATATGGGCGATTCAAATAATTTGTGTGTTCAGGGCATTGAACACATACCAAATCCAATCCGAGGTGGTAATAGACTGAGTATCTTAAACAGAAGGGAACTTTATTGGATATTTACCCTACAAACACGTACCCCATATGGGTTAAATTCAGATTGGGATATTGGGACCCTTCTGTTTGATACTTAGTTTTGCGCAATTCCTATTTTTCAGGCTCTCTTTACATGTGACTGAAGATGCTAACATATAGATTAAGTAATATTGTCAGACTTAGGCATGTACATAAGGAATATCTATTATGGAGACATAAAAATTAGTTACATTATAAGTAGACAAAGGTCTTTTTTCATTATCTCTTTGGGCAGTGAAGCTATCAATTTATGTATGATTATACTTACTTGTTATATTAATATGCTTTCACTATACCCTTACAACATAATGCAACTAACTATGAGGATCTTGATAATCTGATATCTTAGGTTACCTTCAATTGTTTTTAAAATTATTTTTTAACTGGTTTTATTAGCTTTATGTTTTTCCTCATTACGAGTGTTTTTATTTTTTATTGTTCATGTTAATAAAGATGTATTTGTTTTGTAGTATGTACACCACGTTACGCATTAGGCCTGGTTGCCTAGTTGCGCTTAGCATGTTGACCTTTTTGGTCACATGTCAGTCAACGGAGTGACGTCACGCGCTATTTCTTTATCGAGTTGGAGGCACTAGCTACGGGTGCGTTTTGTATACGCGCGAGCAGTGTTTCTCCCACCCCTTTTGCGCATGACGCGACCCCAGGTTACTGACTATGCAGCGTGACTACGCGACTGTGCGTCACAGGTTAGGGGTCACCCACCCGACACACGTGACGTACGCGGAAGTGCTCCGCTACTGGCCTACACGCTCATGTGGTGAGTATAAATTGCACTCCATGGGTTATTGTTGTATTCACCTTGATAAAGGACTGTAGAGGTCCGAAACGCGTAGGTGTGTTTGTTATTTTGTTCTGATCCAATTAAACAGCTTATTTTTTGGTACGTATCCCTATTGGTGTTATTGCTGTACTCACAGCTGGATTCGGTGCTTCGTTTTTCCTCCATTTGTCTTTCATATATAAACAGCAGGAATGATGTACACAAAACCTCTCCTCTCAATGAACTACTGTACTGCAGACAGAATGAGGAAAAGATAAAGACTAAAGAAAATATAATTTTACTATACAGCATATAGTATATACAGTATATTACAGTACTGTACTGTGTATAGTATTAAATAATATTCTTATAAATGTGCATTACTCATGTTTCCCCATGTTTTACAAAGGTTTTCCAAATGGTTATCCAATTTCAAGCTGCCAAAATAACTTAATAAAGACTGCATTATGTATTATTCCTGATTATTTTTATATTTGTATTTTTTGGTTCCTGATAAAATAAAATAAATATTTATTCACTTTCATGCGAATCATAATCATTGACAGCACCCCTACAGAGCCACAAAACGGATTATGTTACATTATACTTATATACAGTATTTATATATTTTTATTTTAAAGATATTAAAGAATGTACAGTACTGTATTGTATTTAAAACATGTGACTGTAAACCATAGTGACTGACAAATATTTTCACACCCTGATGAAATACAGTATCAGTTTACTCTCAATTCTCACAGTGCTGTGCACATCAGATTTACATTTCAAATTCGAGAGGGGATTTTCCAAAGCATTACCGTTCAAACAACAGGCCTCTAAGGGTTGGGGGAGGGTGATGGTGTGATTAGACGCAGGCGTACTGAGTGTTTGTATCTCGGCTATGGGCGGATTAAGAACACAATGGCAATATGCAGAAGGTTAACGACCCAGTGGAGAGAGGGGGTTGGTAGGATAGGGTGACTCAGCCGATTGACGCTTGGCTAGGGAGGGATTAAAAACTCTGGAGGTGTGTGGCTGAAATAGTTAACAGCACTGTATTGTAATTTTAAAAGGCAGTTCATCATAATAATTTGATGAATAAACCCCCAATGACAACCCCCAAATACAGTACATAAAAAGCAAGTCACTTTAACTCCCTGTGCCCCATGCACCAAAAATGTTTTGTGGCAGAAGAATTTAATAAAGGCTGCAGAATGTATTATTGTGTGTTGATGGTTAGAATTGCTGTGCACTTTAAATGTTACAACGTTGTACAGTATTTGTAAATAAATGTTTTTGTACTGACTCCACCAATAAAAGAACATGTTGAATTGCCTCACATTGTTTCCATTTGCTCCTTTGACAGTGTAACAAATGTAGAGGCTTGCTGCACTGTTTTTTTACTGCCTGGTCGCGCAATTGGCGTAGGAACTACGGCAATTGGCGTGGGAACTAGGTCAATTGGCGTGGGAACTTCTGTTCTAGGGCACCTAGAAAGGAGAAAATTTAAACAACTTACCGTAATTTTCTTTTCCTGGAACCATGGCAGTGGGCACCATTGGGTTAATCCCTTCTCACTCTAGGTAGGACAGGAAGTAGACTTTTGCAGGTAGGCCATATAAGGCCCCTCCCTCTACCTGCACACTAGTCTTACGATTCTTCCATAGCTGAAAATATATAACTGATAGGCATTAGACATACATAGGGAGGGTAACTATGTGCCCACTGCCATGGTTCCAGGAAAAGAAAATTACGGTAAGTTGTTTAAATTTTCTCCTTTCCTGATCACCCTGGCAGTGGGCACCATTGGGACATACCCAAGCAGTGCAAATTTTAGGGAGGGATACATCAGAATAGACAACACCAGTTTAATGTCTTATCAGTTCAACCTTTATTAATACACTTTACACTTTATTTCACTACAGTTTCTAAGACTCTACGCCCAAAGCTTGCGTCAGCTGATGATTGTACGTCTAGTCTGTAGTATTTCAAAAATGTATTGAATGAGGACCATACAGCTGCTTTGCATATCTGCCCTGGTGTAGCCTGGGCTTTGAATGCCCATGAAGTAGCCATGGCCCTTGTAGAATGGGCCTTCACGTTCAAAGGTTTATCTTGTCCTTTGCTTTCATAAGCTCTTTTGATACAAGACACAATCCACTGTGCAATTGTAGTCTTTGATGCTGCTTGTCCTTTCTTTGGTCCCTCTGGAATGACAAATAATTTGTCAGACTTTCTGATATCTCTCATCCTTTCTAGGTACACCTTAAGACATCTTACCACGTCCAATTTGTGTAACCTTTCCTCTTTCTTATTTTTTGGTTCTGGACAAAATGACGGGATCACAATCTCCTGATTCATGTGGAACTGTGATACCACCTTTGGCAGGAATTGATGTATCGGTCTAAGAACTGCCTTGTCTTGATGTATGATTAGGAATGGTTCCTTAGCAGATAGCGCCTGTAGTTCTCCCACTCTCCTTGCCGAGGTGATTGCTATCAGAAACGCCATTTTCCATGACAACCATTTTAGGCCTATCTCCTGTATTGGTTCAAACGGAGCTGCTGTTAATACATCCAAGACTAAAGACAAGTCCCATGTAGGAACCCTGTTCTTAATTTGAGGTTTTAACCTTTTAACTGCTTGAAAGAACCTGATTATCAATCTTTCCATTGCCAGATTTCTTTCCAACAAAGCTGATAGTGCCGACACTTGTACTTTTAATGAGCTGAGACTGAGACCTTTCTCAAATCCTTTATGCAGGAATTCCACTATAGATACAATTCTTAGTGAAAGGAAATTTTCTCTCTCTTTTTCACACCAATCACAAAAGCAAAGCCAAATTCTATGATATACTCTTGATGTGGAACTTTTCCTTGCTTGTAACAGGGTTTGAATTGTTTTCTCTGAACAACCCTTCAGTCTCAATGTCTCCCGCTCAATCGCCATGCCGTCAAAGCCCATTGTTTGGTATTCGGATGGCATATTGGCCCCTGTTGCATCAGGCCTTTTTGATCTGGTATGTGCCATGGTGTATCCACTGCCATATTTACCAGGTGTGTAAACCAAAGCCTTCTTGGCCAGTATGGTGCTATGAATATTACCTCTGCTCTGTCTTCTCTGATTTTCCTGATTGTTTTTGGAATCAGAGGAATTGGAGGGAACAGGTATCCCAATTTGAAGTCCCATTTGAGACTGAGAGCATCTGTAGCTTGTGCGCTTGGGTGAAACTGTCTGGAACAATAGTTCCTTACTTTGCGATTCTGGTATGTCGCCATCAGATCGATGTCTGGTTGACCCCATCGCTCTACCAGTTCTTGAAATACTCCTGGATTTAACGCCCATTCTCCTGGGTGAATGATATTGTGACTTAGAAAGTCTGCTGTGACATTCTCTAGTCCTGGGATATGTATGGCTGTAATATCCGACAAGTGGCACTCTGCCCAACCGAGTATTTCTGCTGTGAGCTTTATCAGCTTTCTGCTCCTGGTTCCTCCTTGTTTGGCTATATATTTGACCACAGAGCTGTTGTCTGATTCTATTTTTATACAGCCACCTCTTATTTTGTCCTGGAAAACTTCTAGGGCCTTTTGTACTGCTTTTAATTCCAGCAGATTTGATGGTAAGTGGTTTACCTGATTTTACCAGGTTTCTTGCACCACTTCTTCTCCCATCTGAGCCCCCCAACCTGTCTTGCTCGCATCTGTTGTAATTTTTAACCAGTGCACAGGTTGTAGCGTTTTCCCTTTGACCAGGTTTCGGGTATCTTCCCACCATTTTAACTCTTGTTTTGTTTGTGGGTGTAACAAGATTCTTTGTCTTGTGTCTTTGTGATTCCCGTTCCATTGTTGCAGAAAATTGTTTTGCAGAGGTCTCATATGCAACGCTGCCCACTTTGTGATGCTTAATGTTGAAGCGAATTTCCCCAGGAGTCTCATGCATTCTTCTGCAGAAGTCCTGGTAGCTTTTCTGAGCCTCCTGGTTCGTATGGCTATGTCTTGCCTCTTTGCCTCTGGCAATCTTACTTCTCCTTTCTCTGTATCGAATTCTACTCCCAGAAATCTTAAGAGCTGAGTGGGTACCAAATGGCTCTTGTCTCTGTTTATTAACCAACCGCGATGTTCTAGGAAGGTTATTACCATTTTCTGGTCTTGTTGGAGTTTCTCCCGATCCTTTGATTTTACCAGGATGTCGTCCAGGTAAGGGTATATCTCTACCCCCCTTTTTCTCATCTCTGCCACTAGAGGAACTAGAACCTTTGTAAACGACCTTGGGGAAGTTGCCAGACCAAATGGTAGTGCTGTGTATTGATAATGCTCCTGATTTACTGCAAACCTTAGGAATCTTTGATGCCCTTTTGCTATTGGTACATGTAAATAAGCGTCTTTTAAGTCTATCGCCACCATCCAGTCTCCTGGTTGTACCTCTTGTATAATCAGATTTACCGACACCATCTTGAACTTTCTTATCCTCAAGAATGAATTTACCTTTCTTAGGTCTAGGATTGCTTTGTAATCCCCTGTAGGCTTCTTTACCAAAAATATTCTGGAATAAATTCCGCTTCCTCTGTCTTCCTGAGGTACCTTTTCTATTACTTCTGCCTGTAGTAATTTCCTTAAAGCCGTATTCATCTGCCTTTTCTTTTCTTTGGACTGTATCCATGTTATTACCCCCATATTTCTTTTTGGTACCTCCCTGAATTCCATACTGTATCCTTGACGAATGGTTTGTAACACCCACTCGTCCTGTATTGTTTGGGCCCATGCTGTGGAAAACATTCTCAGCCGTCCTCCTACGGACAACGGCTGGGCCCTCTGACCTTCATGTGGATTTATTCTTTGCGAATGATCCTCTTCCTCTAGAGCCACGAAAAAGCCGGTTCTGGCCACCTCTCCATGTTGTTTGCCTTGGAGAAGCCCTACCAGGCTTGTATGCCTTTGCTTCTTTATATTGATTTTTATTCATCTGTTGGAGACTGAATCTCCTGGCTCTGTATTCCTGCGGTAAAAAAATGCTCTTTCCACCTGATGCCTTTGTTATTATTGCATCTAGTTTGCTGCCGAATAGGAATTCACCTTCAAATGGTAATGCACATAAGGTGTTCTTTGATGCTGTGTCAGCGATCCACTGTCTGAGCCATAAGCTCTTCTTGCTGATACCGCTAGTGCCATAGACTTGGCTGCTATTTTTACTGCATCCAATGAGGCTTCTGCTATGTAATCAGTTGCCCATTTCACCTCTGACAACGCCTTAAGAATAGTACTTCTTTTTACACCTTTGTCTATTGCCTCTTCAATGTTGGCAATCCACACTCGCATAGCCCTAGCAGTTGATGTAGTTGCTATGGCTGGTTTGTAGGCTGTTCCTGCCGTAACATATGCTTTTTTTAATGCATAATCCATCCTTTTATCCATAGCGTCCTTTAATGACGCTGCTTCCTCTAAGGGGATTGTGGTATTTTTTACTATTCTGGAAATAGCAATATCCACCTTTGGGCTAACCTCCCAATTTCTCACCTCTTCTTGTGGGAATGGATACATTTTCCCCAATCTTTTAGGCGCAAATATTTTGGCATCTGGTCGGGCCAATTCCACCTGAATAAGATCTTTAATTACTTGGTGGATGGGAAAAACTCTATCCTTTCTTTGTCTTGCCCCAAAAAGTTTATCTTTCTTATGGGTTAACTCATCAGAGTCTTCTAGCTCCAATGCCAGCCTCATGGATTTAATAAGTGGATCCACTACTTCTACATCAAATTCAGATTCTTCCTCCTGAATTTCTAGCTCTGATGAATCCCTTTCTCCCTCTGATACTTGAAAACAATCAACCTCAGACTCATCTGACGAAAAACCTTTCCCTTTATCCAGACTGGTTTGGGATCTAGATCTTTTTTGCGTAGGGTAAACAGCTTGCTGGACTGCTTCATCCACACTCTGTTTAACTGCCTCCTTCATCAACACAAGGAAAGTGCTCATCTGTTCACTGGTATCACCTGCTGCAGTTTTAATACATTCTTTGCATAATTTCTTTCCTATAACAGCTGGATTCTCACAAGCTGAACACCACTTCGTTTTTTTAGCAACTTTTCCTCTACTTTTATGTTGCAGGGATTCCCCAGCCCCTTTAGAAGATTCCGCTTCTGGGAGGGTAACCAACGCACTAAATTATAAAAACAAAATAAATGCTAAACATACACCCTAATGTATATATATACCATCTCTCTTTTCCCATTGTAGAACTAAACTAAGGACTCACCTAATCTTGGGAACTGATGTTTTGGGTGTTTCCATTTTTGCATCCATATCCAGCACTTGGCTTCTCCCTGCTGCGCGTTCCATGCTGCAGCTTCACTCACACATACACCGTGTGGCCGTCGCTTCCGTGACGTCATCAAGTGCTCGTGCTCGTGCACCCGCACGGCTCGCGTGCTGTGCACGCACTTGCCGGCCTGCACACGCGCGCTCCCGAGCGGCTACGTGCACTGTACCCTTCTCCGCAGTATACTTGATACACCTGCGGTCCTCTGAACCTCCTCGGTTCACCGCGGATTACTGGGGTAGTACCGCCGCGTTGCTACGCTGTTGCGGTCTGAAAGAGGCTCCTCCGCTCGCAGCTATTGCTGCTCCCCCTTCCGCGTGTGGCGGGCTGCCGGGTACATTAACGCAGCGTCCATGCGCTTATGCGGTGAGTCTGGGCCTCCATGGCTCCCAGCTGTAGCTGCTGTGCGCCTCGATCGCTGGGCATTGCACTTAAGCTTTCCTCGCGCTGCAGCTGTTTCCCCCCCCCAACAGGGGCACCCCCGACTCTAAGGGGTCTCCGTCTTGCCCCCCGTAGGGCGCACCGCGGAGCTTCAGGGCAGAGAGGGTGAGACCCTGGTTAACTGCACAAAGTGCAGTAGGTGAGGCCTGTTAAAAAATAACAAATCCTACACCTAGCTGTGAGGACAGGAAAAAGACTAGTGTGCAGGTAGAGGGAGGGGCCTTATATGGCCTACCTGCAAAAGTCTACTTCCTGTCCTACCTAGAGTGAGAAGGGATAAACCCAATGGTGCCCACTGCCAGGGTGATCAGGAAATAAAATTCATTTTGCCCCTAGATGTTAGGAACCCCCTCACTTGACCCCAACAGGGTCCGAGCAGTAATGGCGGCGAGAAAGGGTCACGCCGGCGAGGAGGGTCCTACCATTGAGCGTAATGGCAGAGAAAGCTTTGAACCAGCTAAGTCAGAATGAGCAGAAACCTGGAACCCACAACTCCGGTTCTGTTCGACCTAGAGGGCTCAGATTTGGTCACCATGTAGTCCTAGTTGCGGCAGGATTGCATGGCAAATTGTGACCCTCTCGTGGCAACAGAACGGAGTCAGGGTGATGTTAAAGTTCAGGTTTCTGCCATTGACTTGCATGGCAGAAAAAAAGCCACTTTGGTAATGTGCTTTTAAATTGTCTTTTGGTACCTCCGGTTCCGGGGGTCGTGCAAGGCTGATATTTCGCCACTATGGCAAGGGTCCTCCCGCATGAGGACCAGGCAAATTTCAACCCGCTCAGACCCACAGAACAGGTTATTTTACATTATATTCGCGCAATTGGCGTGGGAACTACTTAGGGCCGCGGTCAAGTTCACGGGCAATTGGCGTGGGAACTTCTGTTCTAGGGCACCTAGAAATAAAATTCTTTTTGCCCATAGATGTTAGGCACTGTATACCACTGTACAGTATACTGTAGAAGACACATAATGACACGATACTGAACATGTAGAATAAATGCATAGTTTTATTTATTCGGGTTTATTACACAGTATACTGTACGGCCGGAAAACATCAGCATACAGTACAATATTATCCATCGAAATCCCCCCATTAGCCGTTTTCTTTTCTGATGAAAAACAAAAAGAAAAGTTTTAATGTACAGTAATGGTCAGCCCCCTAAAGAAGTACCCAGCCAGCCCCACCAAAATAATACGGCAACTCACCATTGAATTTCCCATTCAGCTGGCGCCGGCGCCGGTCCACTGCCAGTCCAGCTTTCTTCATCATCCACGTCGACAGTTTGCAGCGGGACTAGTCCACCTGTAGTCAGCTGGTGAGGCTGGAAATCGCTTAGGTACATGCAAGCTTCATCAAAACTGCACGCCAAATCCGACTCAGGCTCAGGCTCAAGGTTGTCACTGACAGTGGGACCGTCATTGGAAGCCGGTGCTGGTGCTGGTGCATTGCTTGGCAGCGACTGTCGCTTCTTAGTTAGTTTTAACATGACCCTTCACTTTTTGCCGCCTCCATGATCATAGATACGGGAAAAATCCGGTGACACACACCAATACCCTCCAACAAATTGGGGCTCAATACGGTGAAAACAGGGGTCGCTACATAACCTTTTCCTTACTGCACGCTTCCACGTATGAGGAGTTGGCGAAAATTTGTAAAAGTCATAGTTTTCGATAAAATACTGATAAATTTGAGCAACTGTTGCCATCTTATCATCTGTTGCATTAATCGCGGCCCATATCAAATACGCGTAACTTCTGTCAGGTTTTTGGAAAGCGGGCTGCACTTGAACACTCATGGTGGGTCTCTGCAGAATAGTGTAAAACAAACTGATACTGGTCTTTGTCTTTCTTTAATATGAAAAGCCTAAATTGATACATTTTGGCAACTCTTCCTTCAGTCTCAAGGCCAAGGCCAAGTTACAATAGCACACTGTGGTACAGTATCTTTTTTAAACGAAACACCTGCAAGCCGACACATTACTGATTCGGCGCATTACAATTCATGAATTTCTGCCATCTGGCGGACACGCGAAGCATTGCAGCCTATTTAAATCCGAACCATTATCAATAAACGCATCAGCCGCGCGTCAGCCGGGCATGACCCCTGGCTGGGAACGCAAAAGGAGCGCGGCATGCTCCAGGTGAACAGCGTGCCATTCCAGGAACAAGCCAGGTAAAAGCCGGTGATTTGTAAGAATAAAAGCTGCCGCAACAGTATGAGATATTGATATAGATACTGTTGCAGTGCTACTTGATTGCTCCTCTTGGCACTGTATGTAGCCAATACAGTTGCTGGCTGTTTTACCAAGTGTGTGTGAGTCTTTTGATACACCCAGTCTGTCTGCGACATATTTGTTCCTCACTGCATGTCTTTGACTTTTTATGAGCTATTGATTTTCTGATTACTTAGAGTGCATTATAATATTAACTTAGGAGGTTATAACTGGATACGGGCTTGATCCGTGCCTCAGAGCCACATCTACACACTTTGTGGGCTCTTTGCACTTGATACACTTGTATGTATATATCATAGTAATCTGTTCATGTATTAATGAGGCTGTAAATTGATACGAACTTTGACTCGTGCCTCAAGGCGTTCTAACACAGTTTGTGTGCCTATGTAATATAGCTATCACATAAGGTACTTTACTATATATTGTACCAACTGCAGGTTCATTGTATGAATAAGTACTAGTTTACGTAATTTATTTGTAAATATTAACATTATCAGTCTTACGCTACCTGTTCATGATATACAGGTTTTTAATTACTAGTGCTGTACCTAGGGACTATCCACTATCAACTGTGACCTATTGAGGTACTAATTACTATTAATGTAATTTAATGTTAAGGATTTCCCCTCTGTTTCAGTTTTAGTTATTTATGTATTTAGCACTTTGGTCTGTCTTATATGTTTAATCACCGTAGTGATATATTCACTTATATATAATTTAGGTAGATTTAGTTATACACATTTATTGATGTTTTTTTGTAACCTTTTTTTATTTTTTCAAATATAAATATAAATAAAGTTTTATTTTACAATTTTCCATCATATCATACTTTACAATGAGTGCTATCAAAAGGGTGTGCTTTCCCCTAATTTCATTATCGTTCTATATCCCCTTTTGCACCTTTGTTACCAATTTATTTTGTTTATTGAGCTGAAGCGAGAGTTTCTTTCCCCTCCCACCTAACCCCATATTTTCTAATCTAATTTGTTGGTAGGAAGGACGTACAGAGACAGTAGGAGGGCATTCTGGTAAGTGCGTCTGCAAGGGGCCAAGGTATGCTGTGTAAAACTATCACCCATAGAGCTACTCATATGCTTCCTTAAGCAAGTGTGTTTTGTTTTGGTCTTAAAGGTTGATAAAGAGGGTGCTTGTCGGATATTGGGACGAATAGCATTTCAGAGGTGTGGGGCAGTCACTGAGAAAGGTTTAAGGCGGGAGATGTCTTTAGATACAAAAGGGGTAGAGAGAAGACATCCTTGAGCAGAACGCAAGAGTCGGGATGGTGTATAGCGAGAAATTAGTGCCGAGATGTATGGAGGAACAGAAGAGTGTAAAGCTTTAAAAGTGAGGAGGAGTGTGATACGGGATTTGTTAGGAATCCAGGAGAGGGATTTCAGCAGGGGAGACGCTGAGACAGGTTTCGGAAAGAGTAGAGTGATTCTGGCAGCAGCATTTATAATAGATTGTAAGGGAGACAGGTTTGAGGCAGGAAGGCCGGACAGAAAGAGGTTACAGTAGTCGAGATGGGAGAGCATGAAGGTCTGTGTCAGAGTTTTTTTAGTCGAGCAACAGAGGAAAGGGCGTATCTTTGTGTAGCCAGGTCCCCCTCTGCTCGGCGACCCCCCCTTCATTACCTCTGCGCTGGGAGCTCTGGTGAGTGCTGCTGGAGCAAAGCGGCAGACCCGCCGGAGGTTCTGGAGGGTGGGGGCCGAGCAGGGAGTGCTCCAGTGCTCCGGAGGCACCGCAGCGGCCCGACATTGCAGGGCGCTGCCATATTGTCCTTCGCGCATGCGCAGTGCGGGAGGTAGAGGCGGCGGCCACCAGAGAGCTTGCGCATGCACAGAGAGAGCGCGCGAAACGCCACCAATGAGGAGAGGGCTCCAGGCAGGGACTACAGGTCCCATGAGCCTTAGGGGACCCCACGTGATGCCAGGGAGCCAATAGGGCTACAGTATCTCCCTGCTCACAGAATAGATACTTTTCGCGGGGTTTTGAGCCAAGTCAGTCGGCGCCAGGAGAGGCTAGGGGAAGGAGGTGAGGGTGCAGGAATCAGTTACTCACTGCACTAGGCCAGCAGCCCCCTAGGCCCCAGTTAGCCCTGAGCCATCTAGTAGCTTGTGTTGCTTCAGGGACAGGCCCCAGGTTAGGGACCCTGCACCTTACTATTAAGTGCTAGTTAGGGACACAGCGGACGCTGCGCTTCCCATCCAGAGGCTTGGCATCAAGCCTGCTCTGCAGAGAGAGCGGAACAGTACCCAGGGTGGACCGCCCTAACAGATCATCTCACCGGAGGAACCAGACATCTCCAGAAAGGTCGTCTGATCCTTTGCGAAGAATCTTTAACGCCAAGGTGCCGTCGCACTGGGCAGGTAACGTTACGCACGTGCACACACGAGTACTCTCACATAGTGGCAGCGCTGACCACGGAACAAGGGGGGTTATACTTTGGACACGGTGTGGGGGTACACGGTGGTGGGTGTGGGGATTACGTTATATCCTTATGCAGTGCTAACCTTGAATGTGATTGGTATAAGTTATGCGCATATATGCAGTAAAGCCTGTCCTGTTTTACAACCGTGTGATTACCGTGATTGTTTCCTGTGAGGGCCTCTTCCCACTCCGTTGGGATCCCTCCCAGGTGGAGGCGTTGCACCACGAGATTGTTATATGTATGTACCCCAGGCTCCCCGAGCGGAGACTTAGGCTCCTGAGAGCCATACAGGTATACACAGCAATAGTAGCGTCTGTATTCACAGGGAATCCCGTTACATTTGTAATACTGCAAAGGAAAAAACAACAGGTTTAAGCTACCTTTTGTGAGAGGATAATGTGAGAGGAGAATGTGACAGGAGAATGTGATAGGAGAATGTGAGAGAGGAGTGGAGTGTGATCCCTAGGCAGCGTGCTTGGGCTACTGGGTGAATGATAAAACTTCCAACAGTAATGTGGAAGGAGGTAATAGGGCCAGGTTTGGGAGGAAGTATGAGGAGCTCTGTTTTTGACATGTTAAGTTTAAGTTAGCTGAGGACCATCCAGGATGATATAGCACAGAGACATTCAGAAACTTTAGTCTGTACAGCAGGTGTAAGGTCAGGGGTTGAAAAATAAATTTGTGTGTCATGAGCATAGAGGTGATATTTAAACCCAAGAGATGTGATTAGGTCACCTATAGAGAGAGTGTAAAGAGAAAAGAGACGAGGTCCCAGAACAGAGCCCTGGCTTAACCCCACATAGAGATCAATAGAGGAGGAGGACGTGTTAGCAAAAAAGAGACACTGAAAGTACGATGAGAGAGGTAAGAGGAGATCGAGGATAGAGCTTTGTTACAAATACCAAGAGTATGGATAATATGAAGGAGAAGAGGGTGGTCCACAGTATCAAACGCTGCAGAGAGGTCGAGTAATACACTGGCGACACACTTTATTCGAGCTCGGCTAGTCCCACGAATTCGGGTATACCCGGGTGTATTGAGGTTTGTGACTGTTTTCTGCCCGAGTGCATTGAGGTATTTTCCAGGCAGGGATTGAAGCATTTTATTCCCGCTGGCTGCAATACTGCACAGTATATATATATATATATACTGCATTACAATTCATGAATTTATGCCATCTGGTAGACACGCGAAGCATTGCAGCCTATTAAATCCTAATCATTATCATTTAACAGATCAGCCGCCCGTCAGCCAGGCATGAACCCAGGCTGGGAAGGCAAACGCAACGGGGCTTATCAGAGGTGAGGAGCGGCGCATTCCAGGTATCTGCCAGGTACATACTGGGTATTTGCTCGAATAAAGTGTGTCGGTGCAGTATGAGCAGCATGTAATGACCTCTGTCTTTGGCAGCAGGGAGGTCATTAGTTATTTTAGTGTGGGCTGTTTCAGTGGAGTGAGCAGTGCGGAAGCCAGATTGTAGATTGTCTAGGAGAGAGTAGGTGTTGAGAAAATGGAGCAAGCGAGAGAATACAAGATGTTCAAGGAGTTTAGAGGCAAAGGGCAGGAGGGAGACAGGGATTATAGTAGGAGCAAGAGGTTTTAGGAGATGGAAGGGAATGGGGTCAAGAGGACAGGTCATAGAGGGAGAAAAGAAGAGCAACAACACATCCTCCTCTAAACCTATAAAAACAAGCATTAATAAGAAATAAAACCTTGACAATAAAGGTGTCTTATGAGCTACAGTGGAATAACCTTTGTTTGCTTCTGTCTTTATATTTGCACATACAGTATGTATTTAGTGATTTCGCAACTAAATACACTGTATGACCCCCTCAGATGCTGGTGAATTGGACAAATCGACATTTATTATAACCTGTGAAAGAAAGAGTACAAAGTCGTAGAGAGATCCACCAATGTGAAAAAAGCAGTGCACTGCAACGACGGGCTAAGCACCAGGTATGATAAAAAAAGATACAAATTATAATCATGGCATATGGAAAATGATACGGGACAGGTATACTCTGACATGTTTCGTGATCTGCAGCACTCTTTGTCAAAGTACTTTTCCTGTATCATTTTCTATATGCCATGAGTTTAATAAACCTCTTTTTTTTTAATCATACCTGGTGCTTAGCCCATCCTTGTAGTGCACTACAACTATTATGACTACCTCGGCAGGAAGCACGCTTTTGGTGTTTTTCACCACCAGGCCATGAGTACACACCTCCGTGACTATATACATATCATCGGAATGATCAGAACTGAATACCAAATGTTGGTCACACTGCTTACTTGCTCCAGGGTTGGTGGTTCACTCGGAGGTGAGGGGATCCACTCCACCCGTCCTTGACTGGCTGGGTTGGATGCCGGATCTCCATACACCTCTTAGGACCCTGTACCCTTGCAATGGAGACACCCATTGATTGCATTATAGTGTTTACGGCTACTGGTGGTGATTATAATAGTGTTCTCCATAAGACTTTTATCCACATCTTACTTATTTAGTTGAAGTGGAAACTTTTTGCCACCCGAGCTCTTTAGCACTGACCCTGGACTTTATTGTTCTATTTGATTGATTAAAAAAAGCTTTGATTGAACCTGCTAAATGGGTCAGTACTGCATTTTGGAGCATACTTTAGAGTATCAGCAATGGTCGAAGTGTTATGGTTCTAAAAGATACATAGTACTGTACTTATTTATTTAGAAACCAATAATACCATAACTGTTTCGATATACTGTACTGTATGAACTTATAGTTCCACTTTTTATTAAAGGAAAGGGGTATGAGAGGTGCATGCGCGACGGGTTCGGAGATGGAGGCTTGATTTGAATGCTCCGCTACCCGCGGGCGAAATTTAGCACAATAACACCATAAAAATTTACCTAACCCAAAATAAAATATTGCCCCCGGCCCGGCTAGTCTCTCTGGTCATACAAGGATGGCGGCGACCCGCAAGAAGTCCAAGCAGAAGGTGGATGTCCGCACTTACTTTACCGGAGCAAAAAAGCCCAGGGAGACTGAAAGCATGGCGGCATCTGACTCCGCGCCGGAGCTGGAGATGGCCACGGAGGAGCTGATGGGGTCATTTAAGCGGGAGATTGCGCAGCTTCTCTCCGATCTAAAGACTTTCTTCCGGGGGGAGGTAGAACATCTGCGGAAAGATATTCTTAGCATCGGCAACCGCACAAATGCATTGGAGGAGAAGATGGAGGAGACCTCCAAATGCCAGAGGGAGACGGGATCCCAGATCACTAGGCTGGAGAGGAGGGTGGCAGAGCTGGAGGAGCGCCACGAAGATAGCGAGAACCGGGACAGAAGAAATAATTTACGAGTCAGGGGAATACCGGAGGAAATACTGGACCCGGATCGGCTAATCAACAGATGGATGACATCTATCATGCCAGGGAAGACCGAGGCTGAGTTAGTCATGGATCGGTGTCACCGAGCATTGCGGGCCCGACCACTGCCCAACAATCCTCCAAGGGACATAATACTCCGCCTACACCACTTTACAACAAAGGAGGAGATCTGCAGGCTGACCAGGGCTACACCGCTGGTGCCGTTTGAGGGGGTCGAAATGGCCATATTCCAGGACATTTCACCAATCACCCTAGTGCGAAGGAAGGCCCTCCAGCCCGTCACAAGACTACTGCGGGACAAGGAGATAAGATACAGATGGGCCTTTCCATTCGCGCTGGTCGTGGTACAGAATGGCCGGACACAGGCACTTAAACACCTATCAGACGGTCCAGAGTTCCTGAGGAGGCTGGGGCTCCCCGACACGCTACAGCTACAAGAGGCTCTGGAGGCATGCCCCCCCCCCCCCAGCCAGCAGAGTGGGAGAAAGTGGGCACAGCGAACGGTCAGCGGAGGGGAAAGGCAGGACCCCCGAGACCCGTCTGAAGCTCATGACCGCAGCCGCTCGACATGCCCTGAGTTGCCTACCTCTGTCC
The DNA here is from genome assembly GCF_040206685.1 of Ascaphus truei. Taxonomy (NCBI): domain Eukaryota; kingdom Metazoa; phylum Chordata; class Amphibia; order Anura; family Ascaphidae; genus Ascaphus; species Ascaphus truei. Next base: position 225,858,904 of record NC_134483.1, on the reverse strand, counting down.
CTGATTCACCCCCTGACTGGATGCTAAAGTTGAAGTGGGAAGGCCACGGAGATTGCGTTCCCCCCCTCCCCTTTGCCTGATCTCATCCCCTTCCTCTGGACTGTGATCACCGACCCGGCTGGATCAGCGGCGGCTGAAAAAGAATAAAAAGAAAAAATTCTCCCACTTACCAAGATGGCGGCCCGGCGGAACATGAGGGACAATCGGGTGAAGAAACGCGGAAAGGCAATAGCGGATGATGTTTTGGCGCGAAGTTGTGGAGCTCCGCTCGGCTCCGCCCTCGGGACACGCCTTCCCCCTCTGCTGCTCGCAGGCGGATATGAGAGCAAAGCCGTGATGACGTCAGGAGGCGGGTCCACACGGAACCTTGGGGATCCGGAAGTGACAGCCGCGGAAGTGGGTAAAGCTCACAGGAGTAGCTGGACAAGGGCCGGAGGAACTCCCAGGGGGTGCGCGAATTCCCCCGTCGAGGAGAGTGGGAGGGAACTAGGGACTCGCTACCGCAGCGGAAGGGAACCGTGTCCCAGGACTGGCTGCGGCCCTGTGGCCCAGAAAGATAGCAGCCGAATGATTGCCGGGGGGTGGAGGGGGGGGTGGGAAGTAGGGGGAAACAATAATAATAATAATATTAATAAAATATGCACTCATCGGTCTGGGGCTAAAGAGGGGGTGCAATAGGAGTGTGGGGGGGATCAGAGAGTAGGTATATATATAGCGGCGGGTATTAGAATTTAAGATGGGGGCAGGGCAGCTAGAGCAGGGCCATCCGGGGTACCTGCCTCGTTATTTCTCCATTGATACACAGGTTAGAGAGGAGTGACACCTTTAGTACTATAGCACAGTTAGCTATGCAGTTGGGCTACCAAGGGGCTACTCACTAGTTAAATTGGGTTAATCTTTGTTTAATGTTACAGCTAGTTTAATTGATGGTTATATAACGTTACGTCGCCGGCGGGGGGCAGATGACTGCCCTCGTCCCCGAGTGTTGGCATGTGCCTTTGTGGCTGGGCTGTGGTCCTAAACCACAGTCCAGTCAAAGACCTGGGAATGCGTGGGCAGGAACACTTCCCACGAGCCTGGACAGGAGGGAGGGTGAGTCCAAGGCATGACTTCTATTCCCGGGCAGCAAACCATAGGTCGACTAGGACCAAATTGGTTTTATGTGTGAATGTTGTGTGGATTTGTGTTTTTTGTCTCCTCCCCCCCCCCCTTTGTTTCCCTCTCCCACCTCCAGGCTCCTTCAGAGGAAGTACAAAGGCGACACGGAAACAACTCAGCTGTTCCTGGCGTTCTACGCGGACACGAGGCACGGGTAGGACACGTCCTTATGCTACATACCTAGGCTCCCTATACACACACACACATGGCACTGACGTTCATTTCACAAAACGTTAAGGGCTTCAATTCCCCACAAAAGCGTAGAATCGCCTTTGCAGAATTTAAACGCCGGAAAACAGATGTTCTCTTCCTCCAAGAGACACACTATAGCTCTAGTAAAAACCCAGGGTTCATAGACAAAAACTTTAGACGATTAAGAGAAGAAAAGAGGGGTTGCTATATTATTTCACAATAGAGTCCCCTTCGAGGTTGAACAAATCAAGCGTGACCCAGAAGGTCGATATATTATTCTAGTGGGTCATCTACAGCAGTGCAGTGTGACCCTAGCATGCGTCGAAGCCCCATGTGAGCGTGATCCCCAGTTCTTCGACGCATTTTTTCTCAAACTCCATCGGCAGTAGGAAACGTTATTGTCGCGGGAGACTTTAACAAAGTAATGGACCCTCGCATAGATAGAACCCCTAGACACGAGCGGGAGAGGCAGGCAGGGGTCACGACACTGTTGGAGGGTCTGCGGAGAGGCTGTCTGGTGGACATATGGCGGGAACAACATCCTGGCGAGCGTAGCTATTCATTTTACTCACACCCCCATGACAGTTATAGCAGGATCGACCACTTCTTTGTCTCGAGCAGAATGGTCCCCCAAATCTCCGACACTATAATTCATGACATTACATGGTTGGACCATGCATCAATAGAGCTGCGATGCACGCAAATTATGCCGATTAGCCCGGGAGCAAACTGGAAACTGAACGAATCCCTGATTAAGATCCCAGAAATTGAACAGACAGTTAAAGATGAGATCAGGCAGTTTTTCTCATTAAACACGGGCAGTGTGGATTCTCACATCACGCTGTGGGATGCCCACAAAGCCACGCTGCGAGGAATATTGATCAGCCTAGCAGCAAGACGAAAAAAGCTAAGGGAGGCCAAATTGACTCAGCTATATAAAAGGTTACATAAGCTCTCTACACTCCATAGCCTATCAGGTAGAGGGGACATTTTAAAGGAGCTGAAGGATGTAAGGATAGAGCTTAACCTCCTCCTCACATCCCGGGCCGAGAGAGACCTGAGCTGGACAAAGAGGAAATTCTTTGAGAAAGCCAACAAACCTGACACCATGCTAGCTAATCGGATCCGCAATAAACAGCCAAATTATAACATACAGGCAATCAAGACTAAATCAGGAGATCTGTCCTCCAACCCTAAATGGATAGTGGAAGAGTTTAGACTTTTTTATGAGCAGTTATACAACAGGGAGAAAGTAGCACATAGCACAAAGACTAACACCACACTTCAGTCATTCCTAAGAGAAGCGGATCTACCTACTGTAGGCTGAACAGGCTGGAGCACGAGGCAATTCAGAAGGATTTTACATTGGAGGAATTGATAGGGGTTATTAAGAACCTAAAACACTCCAAAGCCCCAGGCCAGATGGGTTTTCCAATTTATATTATAAAAAATTTGTTGGGAGTTTAGCTCCGCATATGCTCAAAGTGTTCAACGGAGTACTGGCAGGGGAACCCTTCACGGCCCACATGCTCCAGGCGTCGATATCCCTAATACATAAGAAGGATAAAGATCCCACAAATTGCCAAAGTTACAGGCCGATATCATTAATCAATTCGGACATTAAAATGTATTCTAAACTACTGGCTAATAGATTGAGCGCGGTCCTGCCAAGGCTTATTCACCCAGATCAGGTTGGCTTTATTAGGGATAGACAAGCGGCCGATAATACCAGAAGAATAATAGATATTATTGATTTCATTAATGCCAACGGGATCCGTGGCATAGCACTAAGCTTGGATGCGGAGAAAGCCTTTGACAGGATTGACTGGCCATACATGGAGTCTACGCTTTGAGCATTTGGGTTCAGGGGGAAAATACTAGGGGCAATAAAAGCATTATACACAACCACGGTTGCCAAGGTAATACACCAAGGCTTCCCCTCGGAGCTGTTTAATATCAAAAGCGGAACCAGGCAGGGCTGCCCACTCTCGCCCTTGCTGTTCGCCCTATGCGTGGAACCGCTAGCAGCGCACATCCGTAGCAACCCGGACATTTCGGGAATCCAAATCCATTCACAGGAACATAAAGTGGCACTATACGCAGATGACATCATTCTGAAACTGACAAAGCCGCTCACCTCGCTACCCAATCTGTTCACCCTACTGGAAAGATTAAATAGAATCTCGGGTTTCAAGATTAATCAGGCTAAATCCGAGGCGCTCAGTCTGAATATCCCGAGAGAAACGGAGAAATTAATAGAAATTAATTTTAAATTTCAATGTCAGCCGAAAACAATAAAGTACCTAGGGGTACATCTTACCAAACAGAGCTCCACTCTCTATCAGGCGAACTACCCAAAGCTTTTAAGGGCCCTGACAAAGGAACTCAAAGTCTGGTCCACTTACGGAATCTCTTGGATTGGCAGAATTTATTGTGTCAAGATGAACCTTCTCCCCCGTTTATTATATCTGTTCCAAACTCTCCCGATACCGGTGGTACGATCGGAGATCAAGGAACTACAAAACTCAGTCACAAAATTTATTTGGCAAAATAAAACACCACGGGTAAAAATGACAATTATGCAAAGATCCAGAGAGACCGGAGGCTTGGCGGTGCCGAGTTTGTTGGCATATTATAAAGCGGCCCAATTATGCCAAATTACCCAGTGGCATGGGAATCCAGATCTGAGACGGTGGGTGGCGCTGGAGAAAGAGGTCTGCGCCCCACTGGAGATCAAAGATTTAATTTGGTACCCAAAATCTAGATTAAAAGACTTAAGGGACCCTCTGTCCTCCATGCTCAATTCGTTGTCGGTCTGGGAGGCGGCTAAAAATAACCACTCATTAACCTCAAAACACACCTTAATGGTTCCTCTATATGGGAATCCAGATTTTGCTCCAGGGCTAGTCGGTAAAAACTTCTCACTATGGCCAAATAGGGGGCTCCAACGACTAAAGGACCTGGAGGGGCGTGACACCATCAAACAATTTGATCTATTACAGTCAGACACTGGCATCCCCAACACAGAATTCCTTAGATACCTCCAGGTCCGGGCATTTTACACCAAACATGTAAATAGACCACCGCTAACCAATTTTGAGAAGCTCTGTGGTTGGGGCGCCGACACACGGGGACTCATCTTTGCTTTGTACAGGGTAGTGGTCGGTTCTGACAGTGACGGCCCACATAAACCCAGGTTCATGACACAATGGGAAACAGATTTGACAGGGCCACTAGAGGACGAGGACTGGACAGAGATTTTCAAGGCTGCGGCCAGTAGCTCGATCTGTACAACATTAAAGGAGAACTCATATAAAGTACTAGTGAGGTGGTACCTCACCCCAGTTAGACTGGCAAAATTCACGGCGGGAGCTTCCCCACTCTGCCCCAGGCAGTGCGGGGAACAAGGGGATCTGGTGCACATGCTGTGGTCTTGCCCACGACTCAGACCCGTGTGGATCCAAATTAGAGATTGGCTACAGAGGATCTCTTTGGGTCTCAAAATTCAGCTAGACCCGTGGGTGTTCCTATTAGGTAAACCCATGAAAGAAGTGTCTAGATCAGGGAAAAAATTAATTGCACACTTTGCTACGGCTATGAGGTGCGAGACCGCAGCACTGTGGAAGCAGAATGCAATTCCATCATTAGATAAAATTCGGAACAGAATTTGGTTTGTTTGCCAGGTGGAAAAGTTGACAAGTCTGGTCAACGACACTGGCCCAAAGTTTCAAAAAGTCTGGCTGCCTTGGCTGGCACAGACGGACATCCCAGGGTTGAGCAATGCCTCCATCTGGCTTTGATAACAGCAGGTGAGTTCTCCTTGGATGGTAGACAGGAGCCGAAGTTGGTCACACATGAGGGAGACAGTAGCCCCGCCACACAAGGTCGTTACAGAGGGTTCATTACCCTCCTCCCCACTACCCGGTGCCACGTCGAAGAGGATGGGCGCAATACTAGATCATCTGAATAGGAGCAGAGAATATCAAACGCTAGAGATTCCTCCTCTGCCCCCCCCTCCCTCCCCCTCCCCTCCTCCCCACCCCCCCTTCCTACCCCAATACCTTCCTGTCTCCCCTCCCCATGTCTGTATGAATGGTGTATGTCCCACGAAATGCTTTTTACGACACACATGTGACAATTGTATGTTATATTCTGAAAAAAAACAATAAACAGAATGTTGAAAAAAAAAAAAAAGGAAAGGGGTATGTCAGTTAATGTTAGATCAGGGTCCGATACCCTGCATCAGACCTTAGTGAATCCTGATTGGCAGCTAATCTCTAGGAACCTATGTTGTGTCCAGGATGCCTCTGGAGGAGAGAAGCCATTGCATTACTTAATATTAGTACTGTACCTCTATGGTTTGCAAGATCCTGACGCCCACGAGAAAAAAAGGAAAAACATGTAATTTAGGGGCAAACATTCCAGTTATAAAAAATTAAATGTATTAATAATTATTTCTCCTGTATAACCCTCGCATATATGGTTAATATCAGTATAACATAAAAATACATTTCTCATTCTGAGTTTTCATTTTTTCAGGAAGCTAATAAGTATTCATGAATTTTTTTTAATGTGTTTGTTCAGAACAAATAGATTCCTTGCCTGCGTGATCTGCTTTTACTCCTCACAATGACAATACATGATTCAGTTACATATTACACATGACAAGGATAGCAGCTACTTTCCCTGAATACATTGCTATAGTAACTGCAGCTACCACACTTTGCTCATGATGAATTACTGCTGGTGTTTCATTAACCCCTTAACTGGTAAAATGGCCAGCAACTCATTGCAAGGTTTCGGGTCTTCACATGAGAGCAAAAGGGTCTCTGAATGAGAAGAGTGAGCTGCTAGTTCTTGGAGATTTCAACTTCAATTGGCTTGACCCTAAAAACCACAAAATCCAGATACAACTCAAGTCACTTAACCTATCGCAACTCATTTCCCAACCCACACGGATAAACCTGAAATGCATAACCATTCCTTGCTAGACTGGATTCTCTCCTCAAACCCCAGCAGAATCCAATCCTCTGGCATCCTTCCTGATATTTTCAGTGACCATGCAATAGTGTACTGTGTAAGGAAAATTAAACCGCCCCATTCAAGCCCTAAAGTTCTCCTCACTAGAACATTTAAAAACTTTAACACACAACAGTTTCTGGATGACCTTACCAACTGCCCATGGCACAGAATCGATTTAATTCCCGACCCCGATTCTGCGCTCAACTATTTCCAATCTGAGTTCTTAAAACTCTGCGATACCCATGCTCCACTACGCAAAATAAGGGTACGGGGGGCCCACCTTCCATGGGTTACACCTGACCTTATAGCACTCTACCAGTTCAGGGATGCCTTGTGGAAAAGCTACAAAGTAACTGGCACTACCAAGGATCTCAATCACTACAGATGCATGCGGAACATGTGCACAAGGCAAACAAGGCATGCAAAAGCACAATATTACGCTGACAATCTCCACTAAAATACATCAAACCCAGCTAACTTCTGGAAGGTTATCAACAATATATTCCAGCCTTCTAACATCAACAACCAAGTAATACTGCTGCGGCCGAGTTTATTCGACCATTTGCCCGTTCTCGGCCGCAGCAGTAAACTGGCGCGCGCCGGAGGGTGCCGGGCGCGCGCCGAAGCAGCGGAAGAGCGCCCTCCGATCGGGGCGCTCTCCCTCCCGCTGCCGGGTCCGCCGGGTCCCCCGGAACCCCCTGCTGCCGTCCCCCACATCGCGGGACACCAGGGCTCCCTCGGGGAGCCCTGGACGCGCGTGCAGGGGGCGCAGGCTCCCGATGACGCGTGACCGCGCGAGGGGCGGCCACTAGCAAGCCGGGAAATCTCCCGGCTTGCGGAACCGGCCACACTTTAATAAAGTGTGTCGGTAGTGTATCACTAAGGGGGATATTACTCTGACAAACCCCACTGACATTGCAAATGCATTCAATGATTACTTTGTGGGGTGTGCCACTAACTTATTAGCGAAACGCAGCACAAACCCCAAACATGAATCTCATCCTGGGAGTATCCCTACAGTCCCACCCCCTCCCAACACTGCCCACAACTTTCAATTTAGCCCAGTATCTGAAGAGGAGATTACACAAGCGCTCCTCAAACTAAAACTAAGCAGCCAATGTGGACCCAACTTACTACAATCTAGGTTCCTACGACTTGGTGCCCCAGCCATTGCCAAACCAATTGCATCCATAGTCAACTCTATCCTGTCTGCAGGCCATATCCCTAAGACCTGGAAAACTGCAACAGTTGTCCCAATCTTCAAAAGTGGAGACAAAAACACTGTCTCAAACTACAGGCCAATCTCACTTCTCCCAATTCTATCCAAAGTAATAGAAAAATGTGTCCACTCCCAATTAAGCGATTTCTACACCAAGACAAATTTCCCTAGCCAATTCCAGTCTGGGTTTCGTCCCAAACACTCCACCATAACTACCCTGCTAAAAGTTTGCAATGAAATCTAGTGTGGAATGGAATGGGGACAACTCACTGGTGCAGTATTCCTAGATTTTGCAAAGGCTTTTGACACAGTTGATCATGTTATCCTGCTTAACAAACTCCAGAGCTCTGAATTAGGGAAACATGCTTTAAACTGGTATCAGTCCTACCTATCAGGAAGATCCCAACATGTGTCCATCTCAGGCTCTAACTCCAACCCCCTGGATATCACCTGTGGTGTCCCACAAGGCTCTGTTCTGGGGCCCCTACTCTTCTCAGTGTTCATTAATGATCTTCCCACAGCTTGTAAGGAAGCCTCAATACACATGTATGCAGATGACACAATCCTATATGCACACAGCCATAGCCTCTCTGACCTTCAACACATACTTCAGTCTGACTTTTTGAGACTCGAAAACTGGATTTCCCAAAACAAACTGTTTTTAAACACTGAAAAGACTGTAATAATGGTATTTAGGACCAAGACTAAATTTGTAAAGCTTCCAGTGACTGAGCTCCTGATTAGAACCAACGCTAACACCACCCTAACACCTGTCACTAGTTTTAAATACCTGGGCTTATGGTTTGACTCCCACTTAACATTCGGGATGCACATTGATACCCTGACAACCAAGACCTATGCCAAACTAGGGGTACTTTACAGGAACAAATCCTCCCTAAGTCTCCTGGTCAGAAAGCGTATTGCACAGCAGATGCTAATGCCAATTATTGACTATGGAGACATAGTATATGGCTCGGCTCCTCAAACCCACCTTAGCAAACTTGACACCCTCTACAATTCAATTAGTCGTTTTGTTCTCCAATGCAACTACTGTATAACACACATCACTGCGAAATGCTCAAAGAACTAGATTGGTCATCACTAGAGTCTAGGCGCAAAGTTCACCTCTCCTGTCTCACCCTCAAATACTTTCTGGGCAAGCTAGCCAGCTACCTGAACAAGCTCCTCACCCCTACCACATATAGCACCTATCACCTGAGATCAGACTCCAAAAGACTATTCATGGTCCCAAGGCTCAACAAAGTATCCGGCCGTTCCTCCTTCTCCTTCTGTGCACCCCAAAACTGGAACAACCTACCAGAGACTCTCATATCCACCACCAGCTTAAGTTCTTTCAAATCTAAGGCTGTCTCACACTTTAATCTGGTCTGTAACTGTTTCATACGCCCATAATATAAATTATCTCTAACTGTGCATGCAATGTCTTGTATATAATGTATACCCTGCTCATTTATGTAACTGTACTTTTAACCATGTATTATTTGTTTAACTCTGTACCCAGGACATACTTGAAAATGAGAGGTTACTCTCAATGTATTACTTCCTGGTAAAATATTTTATAAATAAATAAATTACCTCAATTTTAATTTACCGGGTGCGATACCCAGGCAAAACCGTGATGCGGGAATGAACCCGACTGTTAATACCGAAAGAAATAACTACTCACCAGAGACTGTTCTTCTATCAACAGAGGATCCATTGGTTCGGGTCAAGTTGAGGATCCATCAACCTTCACCCAGGATGTCATTGGCTTGGTAGAAGCCATCAAGCCTGGATCTATGGTAACAGATGTTAAAATGTTTTTTTTTTTGTGCCATCGGGTAAGGATTATTTTGATTATATTTTTTGCATTTTTATTGTTCTTGGCCATCGGACAGGGATTGTTTTTTGAGTTTTTATTTTTATGGTTGGGCATTGGTCATTTATCGTGTGATGCAGCTGGTTTCACTGAGGATGAGACAGACGGTCTTCAGCCTGGCTGGGGAAGTAATACTTTTATTTATTTAGGGTGTTTATTGATAGCTAATCTATGTCTCCGTTGAGGTCTAAGGTAGGCACAGTGCTAATCAATGGATTTAATGGCTTAGAATTTATGATGTTATGATGTATTTTATTGCCTATTTTGTTTTATGCTTTTCATTGGGCAAAGGATCTTTTACGCACATTTGCCTAACAGGACTATTGCCCGTTACTGTAGTGAGTGTTGGTTTTGTTGGTGGTAGGGTGGTGGGTGATGGGAAAAGTTGCCCCAGGGAGGGTAGTTAGGCCTCCTGGGGGAAGTGGTGGGAAGGGCTAACCTGTTCCTTACCTTAGCGGTTAGCCGCTAAGGTAATGAAGGTGGGTAATGTCTTTTAATATTGTTCATGGTTTTTTGTATTAAAGGTTACCATTAATACCTTCATTGGCAATCTAAGCTCCCATTGTGAGGGTATAGTTAGCCACATTTGCAATCAATGGTTTTATGTTTCAAATGTATTTTGAATGATCTTTTTTTTTTTAAACATATTTTTTCGGTTAGTGCTCAAAACCACTATTAGCGACAAATGGCTCATGGGGATCTTGGGCATTAGTCTGGCGAGGGCGAGAAAAGTTAGGGGTAGCAGATAGTTGCCCCAGGCAGGGTGGTTAGTTCTCCCCTAGGGGTTAACCCCTTCATGACCTTAACAGTTGGTCACTAACATAATGAAGGGGGGTTATTAATGTTTTTTAATGTTAATTAATTTGATTTTTAATTATAGCTTACCATTTATAAACAATGTGGTTATTTAAGTCCCCTATTGGGGACCCCTTGGCTAATTAAGTGACTAGTAAAAAATTGACATGCAATGCTTTACTTACCGCTAAGGCAAACACAGGTTTAACCTCTACAACCATCCCCCTCCCAGTGGTCCTAACCACCCTCACTGAGGTAACTACTCTCAACACCCACCATCCCCAACAAACATCAGCCCACCATAATGGCCAATAGCCCTATTAGCTTAATGTGGGTAACATGGCCTTTGGCCACTAGAAGTATGCACAAATGAATCTAACATACAAAATACATTAATAATACAATATATAAACATTACTAAAATAAACATTATAGTAACAGTGAACCGTGGCATTCACAAATCCGGTGCTCACAGGTTAATATCTGGAAGCTGGGTAAAATCCTGTAATGTGTCCTGAAACAGGAGAGACCGCCATACAGACTGACCTCCAAATGCACATATGAATACGTGAGATAACAGATAGTCTTAGGCAACTGGCTTAAGTGTAAGCTCTAGTGTTGTACATAATGACTCACGGTTGTAAGGAGGGTCCGGCGGTCTCTCAGGGAACTTGAAATCTCCTCCGGTCCTCTTCACCACGATCTGACTGCGACTCCTCCGTCGCAATGGGTGATGGGATCTCGGCGTTGTCTGTGTCCAACTTTTACCCCAGCAACCTGGCGTGCTACCGATGACGTCTTGGAAATCTGTAGTGCTCCTCCCGCAGGGGGAAAGATCGATGCACCGCCGAAAATTAATGCAGAGGCTGATTAAAGTGACTTAGAAGAATCTTTATTGCTGAAATAAAGATTCTTCTAAGTCACTTTTATCAGCCTCTGCATTGATTTTCGGCGGTGCATCGATCTTTCCCCCTGCGGGAGGAGCACTAAAATAAACATTGTCAACATGAACCTATTGATTTTCACTGTGGCTACCATATTAGCACTCAATGGGAAGCTGTAATACCCCATACCTGATGAAGCATCTTTATCTTCAGGGCTGTAGCCACCCTGAACCAATAGAACCAACCATTCAAAAAGCCATAAAAGTAAATCAGACTGATGGACTTTGTAATCCCAAAACCCAATGGTCTATTTGTAATCTATCCCTAGCCATGGTCTTCAGATGGTTGATCTTCAACATGACCAGAAGCCCTGGATCCTCAGATGATAGAAGATTCTTCTGATGTAAGTATTTTTCTTCATTCACAGACATATTTTTTCATCACTGGATGTAGCCTCTACTTCAGTATTCTGTGAGGACCTTGACCTTTTGGAGTGGCTAGGGCTGTTGTAGACGATGTTTCATAGGGATATATGGTTGCCTGGCTATGTGCTTCCCTCCATTTATGATGACATCCCGGATTTTGTCAACTAAGCTCCTCCTGGTTGCACTTTCCGGCCACTGGGTAAATGTGATAGTTTTATTACCGCTTACCATTGAGTTCCAATGTGAGTATCTAGGCTTCAATTGAGAGGGCATAGGTAGCCACAGTGGCAATCAATGGGTTCATTTTTGTTGTTTAATAATATTTAATCATTTTAATAATTTTTATTTTAATGTTGTATGTTTTTATTGTGCTTATACTGGTCAATATCCCTATTAGTCACCTTCGGCTAATAGGGATGTAGGCCTGTGTAAGAAGTAAGAAGAGGGGAGTGATGTTTGTTGGCTCAGGTGAGTATTGGGGTAGTTGCCCCAGAGTGGATGTTTAGGACCCCCAGGGGGTGTTGGTAGGGGTTAGCCCCTTATTTGCCTTAGCAGTTATTAGGGCATTGCATAGAAGTGTCTTACTAGCCATTAGGTAGCCAAGCGGGGTAGATAGTGTGGCCAGCTGACCACTTGGCAAGCCAAACACTTTGCCAGCAAACCCATGGCTAGCTGACTACTTGGGCTACTAAGGGCTTAATATCTACTTACATGTAATATGCATTACCTATTCCATGTTTTAGTTTATGTTGCCTATGTATATAATGGCTATTATAATGACCATTATAGACATAGGCAAGATAGGATTAATGCCAGCCAAGAGTAGGTGATAAAAAATGTAATTTTTGGGGGACGTCAGCCAGGTTTCCGATAACTATCAGGACTTGATGAAAGCACCAAAATTAGAAAATTTGCATTATTTAGTCATTTTGGTAAACAATGCGTTATTGTTTGCGGTATAACGTTAATGACTTGCATGTTAACGCTTTTTGGGGGCTATAATACTGCATCTTTAGGCTAACGCCATTTTATTACTCTAGGCCATTGCATTGCTGGATACCCTAGACATTATATTAAGGGGTTTTCATTGAAATGTCAACAGAAATAAATCTATTTTCCTTTTATGTACCAAGCATAAACCAACAGTAGTGCAGTATCATTTCAAAGCCAATCTAAATCACAGCAGTCAAATCTTGGCATTAACTGTTTTGCAGATATTGGTTGATATGTATTAAGGCCTCCTACCAGCCAAACCAGGGCAGAGCTGGAACAAAAACAAAAACTTCACCAAATCTATCAAGGAAAAACATTGCATTGCTATTATGGGATTTTTTGCTTTGACAAATACCGTATGCAGCAGTGAGTATCTATTTTGCTCCAGTTTTGCCCTTGCTTTGTAGCTTGTAGACTCTGATACACAGCCTTATTGTCTACATTACTGTTCTTTATTGCCCAGAATAATGTCTGCGTCCAGCTCAGTCCTATTATCAATAGGAGGAATTACAGAATGTGTGGTGGAGCTTAAACATAACATCAAACACAGAGCTATTGTGCACTAAAAGTTTTCAAATGCTGATAAGTACTGGTTCTGCCCAATAAAGGGACAGTTGGTCCTGAAACCCCTTATGCTTTCTGTGGTGAAATAGCCTCACTTTCATTGTACTGAAGACTTCCACATTATATGTTTTGGTTGCAGACATTATGGGAGTTTCAGTGCTGGTTCCTGTCATGATAATGTCATGAGATATTATGTCTTTTAATCCATCTGGTGCTTCAGGGATTAAAAAAGAACACCTTGGGTTTAAAAGTGCCATATATTGGGTTATGACAGGTCCAGGCTTGCCAAGGGTGGGTGCTGTGTTTCAAACCGAACTGACACATGTGGGTACAGTTTGATTTTAAAAATAAAAATAAATGTTTTATGGCCCCCTGGCCGAGCCTGGTTGTAGGACTGTTAAAGAATCTAGAGATGTAAGTAAATTATGGCTCTGCCGACACTAACAGGACACTAGTTAAAGGATTTCAAAGCATTCTCTAGAAGGGGTTTATGGATGGTCAGGGGGCGTGTCTAGGAAAGTATTCAACATGAGAGTGATTCTCTCAAAAAGAGAATATCCTGGGATGTCATATCCTCTGCATAATACGAGTTACAAATCTGTAACCGTGTCACTGTACAGTAATGGTCAAAATAACTATTATCCAGATATGGATAATAGCTCATTTGCCCATTAATAAATAAAACAATAGCCAGGCAGCATAAATAAAGTAAATAAACCTTTCTACTTACCCCTGCCATCATGAAGGGCATCCTCATCAGCATACTGCAGGGCCATGTCCTCCGATGCCAGCAAGAATACATAAAAAAATTAAATCTAATGGCCCCTAACCCCTTAATCACCTTAGCGATTAATAACCACTATAGTAATTAAGGGATTAACCCACCCTCCTGGGACATCTAACCACCCTGTACCCATTGATTGGCATAGTGGTAAATCTTACCCATATAATATGGGCATGATAAGCTATTATAGCACTCAATAGTCACCCTAATAAAAATACATGAAGACCCAAAAGGCACAATAATAAAAACACTAGCCAACAAATTAAATAAATACAAGCACTAGCCAACCAATTGAATAAAAGCACTAACCAACAAATCAATTAATTAATAAAACCAGTAACCATGACATCAATTCAAACCATGAGCCAAAAAAAAAAAAAATTAATTAAAAACGCTAAATAATCGAACAAATACATAAAAACAAGCCATCAAAATTACACACAATGTAATCCAAACAATAAACAGAAATACAAAAAAATAACACTCAATAGAAAATAAACATTGTGCCAAAAAATGCATTGGCTATCACTGTATTAATCTGTACCCTAAACGGGCACAGATTAATACGTTGGCAGTCAATGGGCTGTGAAAAACATTAAAAGAAAGAAATACAATAAAAAATCTGGAAAAAAAAGACATTTACATACATACAATATTTTTATTACCTTTAGAAGCGTTGGCCCTCCGAATCCAGGGGTATCAGGAAGCTCTCGTACCACAACGTCATCAAAGTCAATCCGACACCATCCACCTTGAAGATCCGGAACAAGTAACAAAATTCTTCTTTCTTTTATCTTCAATCACCATCTTCTTTCTTCATCTGTCATTATTTCTTTATTTTCTGTAATCTTCTCTCTTCATCTGTCTATCCAAAAGCCACGTTAGATCCCAACCGATGTTGTCACGTCGGCTTTTTGAGGTAAAATGAGGTGTCAAGGCCTTATATATGGCCTGTGACGTCACATTTTCAGGTCAGATGGTACAGCTCCAATCTGATTGGGAACTGTATCATGTGCCGTCTATTTTTTTTCTTGGTGAAGGATGTGACGTCATCTCCAAGGGAGGTACGTCACATTCTTCAAACCACGTGGCTATATCACATGGTATTATAGCCAATGGGATTGAAGATGCTGTACCATGTGATAGGTTACCTTAGTTCAAAAGGATGTGATGTCATCTTTTAAAGAGCTAATGTTTTATTTAATAATGGGCAAATTAACTATAAGGATAATAGCACTATATGTGTTGGGGGGGAGGTGTATTCATTGCAATGTACTGCACCGACACACTTTATTCGAGCAAATACCCAGTATGTACCTGGCAGATACCTGGATTGCGCCGCTCCTCACCTCTGACAAGCCCTGTTGCGTTTGCCTTCCCAGCCTGGGTTCATGCCTGGCTGACGGGCGGCTGATCTGTTAAATGATAATGATTAGGATTTAATAGGCTGCAATGCTTCGCGTGTCTACCAGATGGCATAAATTCATGAATTGTAATGCAGTATATATATATATATATATATATATATACTGTGCAGTATTGCAGCCAGCGGGAATAAAATGCTTCAATCCCTGCCTGGAAAATAACCCAATGCACTCGGGCAGAAAACAGTCACAAACCTCAATACACCCGGGTATACCCGAATTCGTGGGACTAGCCGAGCTCGAATAAAGTGTGTCGCCAGTGTATGGCCAAAAATGTTTTTGCAACAAGATTGGTACAGCAGGCCAGCGAACACCCACGGCGACCACCCGAGGACCCCATAACACCCATGGGGAACACCTGAGGACCCCCGGACACCAACGGGAACACCTGCGGTAACCACCTGACGATCTCCAGACACCCGTGGGAACCACCCAAGGGCCCCCGATACCGTGAAAACCACCCAAGGGCCCCCAGATACCCGTGGGGACCACCTGGAGGCCTTGCTTTATGTGGGGCACAGGGGGTTGGTGGGTGGGTTGTGTATTGGTGGTTAGTACATATTGTAATGTTTATTGTGGGCAGAGGGGGAGATTGAAGGGCCAAGTACCCGCTTCGCTCATCACCTATGCCCCCCTATTTTCTCTGCCATAAAACGTCAATCTCACAGCTGATTTACGATAGAGGGTGGGTTTATGTGGTTTACATGGGAAGAAAATATATTTACGTCTGAGCAAAGATTATGAAAATCAGATCTTAAGGGGTATTTGGGACCATATACGCGAGATCTCATATTCTGAACCAGTGACCTCTCTGGGAGAAAACCTATAACATTGGGGAAATATACTATATGGGGATTTCTATTTGATGTTTTATCCATTTCTTTTAGGAAGCTGCTCTGCATGTATTTGTAATTGTATGTTTTCATAATCTTTTATCTGTAACCTAAGCACTGTATTTTTATACAGTATACTGTATATTAAAACATTTAATTAGTAATGCTTTGGGCTCTAAATAAACTGTTGCACACTCTGGGGAGAGTATTTACTTTTTCGGACACATTTTACTACAAATGATTTGTGGTGTGTTAAAGTGTATTTTTTCTTGTATGTTTTTTCTATAATAGACAGGGACCTGGGGCCCTCGCAAATATTAATTTGACATCTCTTATTTGCATACAGTGGTGGCAGTGTATAGATATGATTGAAATTGAGTGAGGGGTTAATATTAACTCACTGTAGGTACCTTGCAAAGGCAAAAGGTGAGTTGGTTAGAGTAGCCATGTGTATTAACCCTGATTGCATAACTAAGTCACATGTCCAGTGTGTGCTATTCGTGACAGTGGTATTGGTATTGGGATGGATTTAGGGGAGATGTTAACTCATCTGAGGGACCTTTGCAAGGTGAAGGGTGGGGTGCTTGCGAACGTGAGTATTAACCCTTGTCCTGTAGAGGAGATATTGTCCATTTGAGGGACCTCTGTGGAGGTGAAAAGGGGGAGCTCTTGCAAGCGTGAGTATTAACCCATGTCCTGTATGCAGGTCACGTGCTCACAGGGGTGCCGTATATGACAGTTCCTCTTTATTTATTTTTTGTGGGGCTTAACAATAAAAGCCCCTTGATAGGATACAGCTAAATACTGTATGCATGCTGCCCTCTAGCTGTGTTCCTCTCTGGTGTGAGCTGCTGGTAATGAGCGATTGACTGAGAGCAGCAGCAGGGGTTTCTGGGAGTTGTAGTCTGAAATAGGCACACATGATATTACAGCCAATGACTGCAAAGGTTCAGAGGTGAGTGAACCAGGAACTGCAGGTGAAGAGACGGAGACCAGAACACGATAGACCGTATGGAGAGCAGCACCCATCTCAGAAAGCTATTCAAGCCTGAATGCCTTCAGGCTTGATCAAGTGTGACCCGGGACCAGTCTGAGTCCCACTGTGAGAGTGAAGATCCACTGGAGGGAGAGCAGTACCTGGTGCAACAAGGCCCAGCAGATTCGTACTGGAGAGCGCACAAAGTGTTATTCGCTGTTGGAGGGGAATATCAATGGTTGCAGTTAACAGTGGTACTGAAGCAACTTTGTGAAGTACAGGCCTGCTATATGCTAGTGCATTAAGAGCTCCAACGGTGTGTCGGCACCATTTATATAGGTTCATATACCCAGAATTGGGTGTCCATTTCTTTAACTTAGGGGAGTGCAATCTTTCTCCCCTGTGCCCCCATGCCAGCTCTCCTCCACTGCTTGTGCCACCCCTCCTTACCTTGGCTCCAGCATTCTGATGTCACGACATCACATTGCTTTGGCAACGCAGTGTTACGTGACCCTGCGGTGTCACGTGACCACGCGGTCTCGAGAAGCTATCTGAGCCAAGGTAAGTGAAGTTTACAGAGGCTTTCACCGCTCCCCCGGCATTTCATTTCATACCTTCGGGAAGTGTGCAGGGCCTCTATAAATCCCATGCCCCCCGCAGAGAGTCTCGCCCCCCAGTTTGCTCTATCCTGTTCTAACTGACACTGATACACCCCTGTGCAGCATTATTAAATATTATAATATATGTATGCTATATGATGTGTATAGGGATCCTTTGCTGAGGATCACCATGTTCTTAAGATGATAACAATTATATAAAAGCAGTTGTACCGCAGATGCGGTGTACTTATTTCTCGCTGTCTGAGCGAAGGCCATGTGTGGCATATTGAGTAGCAATAAATTATTCAGGCCTTCACGTCAGTACCAGGTGTCAGTCTGGGGACTAAATGTGTAGAGGGGTTATACATATTTGTTGGTTATTTCATATGGTGTGGTACTTCTTTTAGGACATATTGTGATGCACTTAAACGTCTGAGAAACTGATTCACAAAGAGCCGCATAAAGAACTTTTACAATTTCTTTTGTTGGGATTTGTACCATGGTATAATGTTAATGATGTTTTATACTTGCTTGGAATACAATTCTCCTAAACTTCATATCGCAATAGAAGTGCAATAGTAGATAATGCTAAGGAAGAGCCTTAACCAAAAAAATTAGAGAGCACAAAAATGGAAAATTTAAGAACATAGCCTTCCCTGATGTAACGATGCTCGTCTCAAGCAGAAAACGGGCCCACAGTGCTGAGGTAATAATATGAAAGAACCAACCTTAGCCTGATAGAGTAGTGAGTCATAAGCTGAAGGTCAGGGCTGGCAGCAGAGTTGCATAGTTGGTGAGAATGCAGAGGTCGAGGCAGGCGGAAGACAGGGGTGGTTGAGGTACGTAACAAGGAAGACAAAAGGTAAGTGCATTGCATGTACTCAGCATGAACTGAAACTTTGCTCTGCAACTTCCTACTTACAGAGCTGTATCTTTAAAGGAAGCTGCCAGGAGCAAAAATGGAGGATCCTGCCACAGAGGGCGAGCTAGAGCAAAATCCGGGTCCGGACTCAGAAAACCCGGGACGGATTTTGCAAAACCTCATACCTGACACGTGCTGTGTGACCTTGTACTCACTTCTTTGAGGAAGGGAAAAATTAAGGAGTTTAGAGTTATTCTTTAAACTATGCTAGTTTGCTATATAGATATGTTTTTAACAGTGGTTGAAATATCCTTTTTGAACAAAGATTTTTGGAATTGAGAACATGGGGTAACCCAAGAGTAGATATTGCACTAGTTGTTGATAATACAAGAACAGATTTCATATAAACTAAGTTAAAACCTAAATCGACATTTTATCCTAGGGGCAACAAAGGTAACCCCCTAGAAGTATTCTCACTAATAATTATAAAAGGTTTTCAAAGAATCCAAGTATAAACAAATTCTCAGCAAACCAGAAAGGGATGCCCTGACTGAGTTAGTGATGACAACAGCATAGTTATAAAACAGGCAGATAAGATGGGGGTTAGTCATTATTAACAGGACAAGCTATATTAAGGAGGCAGAGAGGATACTGGGAGATGGCAACACATATATCAAGTTGACTGCTGACCCCACAAAAAAATTATCGGAGGAACTAAAGGTTATGGGGGTCTTGGAAGAGAAGAAACAAATATTTCTGTTAATGGACAAACCAAGCCTCCCCTTTTTCTATTTCCTCTCCAAAATGTATGTCTTTAACATACACCCTGGGAAGACTCATTATTTCGGGTATCAATTCTTTGACATCGAACCTTTCGGAATATATCAATATATTTCTTCAGAAAAATGTCCGATGCCATAGATCCTATTTACGAGACACCACAGATACATTAATCCTATTAGAAGAATATCCCTGGGAGGAAGGCTTATTATATGCCACATGTGACGTGCCTTCTATGTAGGTGTACATTAGACACAAACAGAAAAATCCTGCGAGAGGTGAGCGGAGCACAGCAGAGCAAATGCAGGGGCTATACACCAAGGTGAATAAAAGTCCTTTATTGCATGATCGACATCATGGTAGTGGGTAAGTAAAAATCTCTTACGCGTTTCATGCGTCTGCCCTTTATCAAAGAGAACTGTTTAACACACTGCAACCGCCCTGCTAATATAGGTCTCTCCCCGCTAACAGCTGATCTCAGTGAGATGATTTTCGCGCGGATTCGCCAAGCTGCAATCTCATTGGCTGTCTGATGTAGCCAATGGGATGAATGAACACTTCTGCTATGTGTATGAAGTGCAGGAAATGTCTCTGATCAACAGAGCGGCTGAAGTGTGTGTAAATAAAAGCAACAGTGTATATAACAACATTGGAAACATATTAAAAACAATGTATTATCACAAGAAAACAATCTACTCGGCTGAAAGGGTGGTATTGAGGTAACAGATAAAAGAAATTATGTAAATCATATAACAAGGCTATTGTTATTAATAGGCTGTTAATAAAAATGAGCTGTTAATGTAAAACAGCTATGAGAACCTAATAGTAATACAGATACATATGTATAATACTAGTTCATTGGTTGAACTTGTATATTCTTCTAAATATTATTCATATAATTAGAATTCTCACTATATCAGCCTTGTTTAGATAGAGGGTATTTGGGAACTACCATAGTACACTTTTTGTCATAAGCATATATATATATATATATATACAGAACAGATACATACACAGATAGGTAGTGTACATTCACAAAAGTAGATATTCATGTCAATCCATATTTAGAAGAATTTTCTTAATATATCAATTTAATGTTAGTGAAACATCCCTTAGAAGTCACCTATTTCATTGACATTCATATACATATATATATATATATGTTATGACAGTTCTTATAAAATTTCATAAATATCCTTTATCACTACTTATCATGTATTATTACTGTATACCAAAACAATATGTCTACACCTACATTTATTATGTTTTTAATGTGTCAAGACACACTGTATTATTATGGTATAGAATTACTGTATGATATTGATGTTTATATGGCATATGATTATTTGATATTAATTTCGTTTAGATTAAAAAGTGTTTCAGCTCCCAGTCAATGTTCATACCCTTGGGGGCCAATGTCCCAAGGGTATAGATCCAGTGCATTTCTCGACGGTTAAGGAGTGACTCTCTGTCTCCTCCTCTAGGATGAGCTGGTATATGTTCTAGAGCACTAAATGTTAAATGATCTATAGAACCTTGTACACAGTTATTAAAGTGTATGGCCACTGGGTAGTTGTCATCTTTATTTCTAATAGTTCTGATATGTTCTCTAATTCTTATCTTTAATGGTCTTATAGTCCTTCCAATGTAACTAGAACCACATGCACATTTAAGAACATAGACTACATACTTAGAATTACAAGTTAAAAATGAATTGATCTTATGTTTATGTCCCGTGAAAATATTCTTCATTGTTTTAATGGGGAGTGCATATTTGCAAAGGTTACATGTTCCACATTTGTAGAACCCCTTAGGAAACCCTTTCTCTGGAACCATTCTATCTCTATACATACTGGGTGATACATGATCTCCCAATGATTTGGCTTTGCGATAAACTATTTTAGGTTTAGAGAGTGTGACTCTATCTAGGTCCCCATCTAGTCTAAGTACTTCCCAGTGTTTGTTAAGGATTGATCGTATTGTTCCTGCTTGTCTCGAGTAAGTGGTAATGAATAAGGGTGTATCACCCTCCTGAGTACTTCTTTTCTTTTTAGTGTTCTTATGTCTGCACAATATATCTGCTCTTTTACATTGTTTGGCGTTATGTAATGCACTTTCAAGAACGTTATCTGAATAACCCCGAGCCTTGAATCTTGTTTTAAGTTGTTCTGCTTGGTCATTAAAATTTGCATCTGTCGAGCATATCCTCCTGAGACGCAAGAATTGACTCTTGGGAATGCTGTTAAAGAGTGGTCTAGGGTGTGCACTATTTGCTCTGAGCAGAGAGTTGCGAGAATTTTCTTTTCTGTAGATATTAGTTTGTATGGAAAGATCAGTGTCCACATATAAGTGGAGGTCTAAGAAATCAATGTAATGGTCATGAACCATACAGTATGTGTAAATCTAAGATTGCAGTCGTTGGATTCAAGGTATGTGAAAAATAGTGAAAGTGTGTGTGCATCTCCAGACCAGATTAGTAACAGGTCGTCAATGTAGCGACGATAAAACTTAATGTGATGTGTGTACTGGTTAGTGTCACCGAAGATGTGTTGAGTTTCCCAAAGTCCCATAAATAAATTGGCGTATGAGGGTGCAAATGAAATCCCCATTGCCGTGCCCTGTGTCTGTAAATAGAATTGATTGTTGAAAGTGAAATAGTTGTGCTGTAATAAAAATAATACACTATCCAAAATAAACGTGATTTGTGCCAAGTGAAGATTGGAGTTGTTTAAGAAATGAGTGACTGCTTTAATACCTTTAGTGTGCTCAATAACTGTGTATAAAGAAGTCACATCTAATGTGACCCAAGTGTATGTGTGACACCATGTGATATTTTTTATATCTAAGAGTAAATCAAAAGAATCCTTCAAAAATGAGGGTAACTGTTGAACCAACGGCTGCAAGAAAAAATCTACATACCTAGATACTCCATCTCCCAAAGATCCAATACTAGATATTATAGGTCTGCCTGGAGGACACACAAGCGACTTATGGATCTTTGGGAGATGGTGAAAAATAGGTATGATAGGAAAAGGGTTAAACAGAAATTCTGATTCTTGTTTAGATAAAACATTCAACTCTCTGCCCAGATCTATAAGCTTCTCAATTTCTTTCAGATACATCTGCGTAGGATCCTTGGTAAGTTTACAATATGCATCAGTATCGTTTAGTTGTCTGATTGCCTCAGAACAGTACATCTCAGAGCTCATTACCACTATGGCCCCACCTTTGTCTGCATTTTTTATCACTATATCTTTTCTGATTTTCAAAGTAGCCAATGATTGGCTTTCTTCTTTGGATAGATTATTGGGTACTGAGGTGGTAAAATTGTATCCCTTAGCTAGTAATTGCAGATCTTTTTCCACTAGTTTTTCATAGGTCTCCAGATGTGGGCCCTTGGAGAACATAGGGCAGAAAATAGATTTGTTCCTAAATGATGTGTGTTTGGAAGTAGTCAAAAAGAGGAACTGCTCTGAGGCACTGACATTTTGAACATCTGTCAAATTTTGTTCATCAAATAAGTCATTCATGTCTTGTATTGCTGTATACTCTTTGAAGGACAGCCTGTCGTCCGTGACCCCCCCCCCACCAGAGGGCCCAGAGTGGAGTCTTCTGGGTCGTCCAGTGTAGAGATGCCACCGACAGCAGGCTGATCAGAGACATTTCCTGCACTTCATACACATAGCAGAAGTGTTCATTCATCCCATTGGCTACATCAGACAGCCAATGAGATTGCAGCTTGGCGAATCCGCACGAAAATCATCTCACTGAGATCAGCTGTTAGCGGGGAGAGACCTATATTAGCAGGGCGGTTGCAGTGTGTTAAACAGTTCTCTTTGATAAAGGGCAGACGCCTGAAACGCGTAAGAGATTTTTACTTACCCACTACCATGATGTCGATCATGCAATAAAGGACTTTTATTCACCTTGGTGTATAGCCCCTGCATTTGCTCTGCTGTGCTCCGCTCACCTCTCGCAGGATTTTTCTATTTGTCTACTACCAGCGTGATGCACGCCAAAGGAATAGCCGATATCTTCTAACCGTGAGTACCCCAGTCCGCTCACCTGCGCTCTGGGGCTTATGTTCCTTGTACCCATACACTTCCTAGGGGGACATTAAACTGTTCTTAGGTAATCAGATATTTTTCACTGATCTTACCGGTAGACACAGGTCCCGCCCGTTTCAGAGAGGAAGGGGTTAACTCTATGGAACACACGGCACTTATGTCTGAGAAGACGGCTTCTACAATTTGTTATTTCTTATGATATATAATATATACCTACCTCTAAAAGGAATACCACATAGCTGAGCACGGTACTGGGGATTTCTTTCCCTATTTTTCATTAGACACAAACAGGGATGTGAGGCCATCAAAAAGGCACTGAGTAAAGATCCAGAGTTGATGGAGCTGAGTTTATAATGAAGGGTATTGATTTCATCTTAAACCATTATTTATTTTGGTTCAATGGGCAATATTTTTTGCAGAAATTTGGGACCGCCACGGGGACCAAGTTTGTGCCGAGGTCTTTATTGTGATCTGGGAGGGCGAAGAAAATCTGTTCCTACGTTGGACTCAGTTCAAACTTGGTCCCCTGTCGACGATACATAGATGTATTTTTCATCTGGAGAGGGAGTTCAGAACGTTTGAATGTATTTCTGTCATATATTAATGACAGTAATGTTAATCAAAATTCACACACACATTCAACGACCTCACTATTTATGTATAAAATAGCATGCTTAAGACTAAAACGTATTTCAAACCCATTGACAGTAACCACTTTATTCTCAAATCAAGCTACCACCACCCAAGATTGATTAACAACATACCATACGGACAGTTCAGAAGGTTAATGAGGAACTGTACAGCAAAAGAAGAATTTAACACACAGTCAGAGTTTCTACAAAACAGGTTTATTGTGAGAGATTACCAACAGGGTAAGGTGGAAGAGGAGCTGTACAGAACATGCTTACTAGACAGGTAGGACCTGATTAGGATCAAAGATATGCAGGTGACATTGAGGAAAGACAACAATTTCGATTGAGCTTTTTTCACTAACTACAATAGACAGGCCAATAGGATACAACACAAGATCAGTAAACACTAGCATATTATAACAAAATTATCTGGTTCTGAAAGATTCTATTCCAGATAGACACAATATCATTTTTTGAAAAGCATATAATTTGAAAACTCGACTGGTACCCAGTGCTTTGACAAGTGTGAAAGAACCCACTAACAATTGGCTTACCCAAGTTAAAGGGCTCCATGGATGCACCTCTAGGAGAGCATGTCAGTTTAGAGCTACATATAAAATGAAATTTAAATGTCACAGGAGATCTATATTTGATCAAGAACTATGAGTTGTGGAACAGATCATGTCATCTACCTGCTGGAGTGCCTGTTTGGCCTCCAGTATGTAGGAAAGACTACTAGACCACTAAAGACACGTATCCTAGAGCATTTGAGCAACATCAAAAGAAAGATTATAAACTTATAATCTATCTAAATATTTTCTCTCTCACCATCAGGCAGATTGAAAATGTCTAAAGTGCACTGGGATAGAACATGTGATACCTCATTGGAGGGGTGGAAACAGAGAAGTGGGTCTCACCCAACGAGAACCATACTGGATCCATAAACTTAAGACGCTTGTTCCTAGGGGCCTTCATGTTGATATCGAATTAGTGTATTTTTAACCTAGATCTATCTCTGAGCTCGCTGGGTGCTCCACTTTGTTCTGCTCCTCATCCTCCTTTCTGTCGATTTTAGGTCTGTTGATCTTAGCCCTCTTCCTCCACCTCTTCCCCTTCCTTGAAATATTAACATTGAGAAGAGACTGTCACCTACCCAGAGTTTGTAATATTTTTTTACATTTGGGCTGAACTGGTAGAGATTATTTATCTTCTGTCCGGGTTATTATGATGGGTGTCCTGGTCTCTTGATCACATATGAGCCCGAGCAACTATGGGAGGTTACTAGTCTGATTTTCTGTTCTCCCAATCATCTCTATCTGATAAGTTAGTCATGCTCTGTAAATCAGGTAGATTATATTACATTTTGTGTTTCAAAATAAGTTTTTCCAACTAGGGAATAAACTTTGTTTTTATATGCGACTTGGGAAGTATACCTTTATGGTCCGGGATTTACAGCGACTGACCGAAATTCAAAATAACAGATAACGGCAGGCATCAAATGACATACAGTATTCTTGAGTTCATTTTTTTAATGCGCAATCTCACATTTTGTCATAGGTGTGTAATAAAATCTGCTGTTCCCTGGGCCATAGGGGTTTTTAAATGGAGATTCTATGTCTATTCCATAATATGTGTTTAATAACTCTAACATTGATCTTTTTTTCCCCTCTGTGTACCTCAATGTTCAAAGCAGCTGATGTTCGGAAGAAACCAATGTGTCACTCTGGGGAAAGTTATTCTCCTGTGTCTTAGTCAAATAGTCTTATGATGTTTAAAAAAAAACTTTATTCTAGTGATTCATGTGTGTCACGAGAGCTTGCGACAGGCTGTAATTTACACCAAAACTATATATATAAATATATATATATACCTGGGTTTGAACTGGGACGAGACTTAAGATATAATAAAGTGATTTTATTCCTTGATAAAGGTGAACACAGCAAATATGTACAAATAACAGGCAAAATATAGACACTTACTTAAAGATTATGGCAAGAAAGCCAGCAGGATCACAGCCTGCCACTTCTCCCATATTTGAGTTGACATCACAGCAAATCAGGCAGGACACATGCATGCATGAAGATCCTTTGCATGAAGAACAATGAACAGCATGAACAACTTGGGTAAAGGGTGGCTTTGACTTATATATCATTTTAACCCCCTCTGTCCCCGTTTACAGCTCCGTGCCGTCTAGTAAACGTTCCTTTCAAGCTTTTGAAGCTCATTTTGGGACTTCCAGCTTGGGGTAGCCCCCCCATCAATAAACCCTTTGAAGCAGGGAGGACATTTGTCATGTTCACTCCTGCAGGAAACCTTGGTGTGTAAATGTGAGTTATCACAAATGTGATTAACCCCGTTAATCCCGGGCCAAACTCTCCCTACCGTCACACCTCCACTGCTCAAGGGCCCCTGGTACCCCAGTGGCCTCCCCATGGCCCTGGGATACCACTGGCGCTCTTGACGCACTCAATACGTCCTGAGGGATTGGCCTGGCAAAATTGTCCTCCGGCATTGACCAGTACACAGTGGATTGTAAAGTCCAGTTCCTGCAAAGCCGGGCATTCTCCTTTGCCTCCCTCTGCCCCAGCAGGAGACCAGCTATATAGCACAGACCGTCGCTTTCCTGTCAACCAAGTCTGGGACAGGGTTATGTCACTATTCTGTAGGGACTCTACCTGCCCTGGCTCTGTGCCCACCCGTAGCTGCTCCGCTATACTCCTGACTCTCCTCCCTGGCTGTCTATCTACCCACAGCCCTTCCTTTGGGGACCCGGAGAAATCTGTCAGGGGGGTCACTCCTGGCCCGTCAGAGCAAGGGACGTTCTGCCTACCTAGCCCACCCCTAGCTTCTGCCAGCTGCCTGACAGCCCACTGACCTCCTATCTCCCCCTGCTCCACGGTGCCTCCCTGCCTATCCTCCCCTAGGCCCAGCACCTCAGCCTGCTGCTTACCACCCTGCAGCCCACCTGCACTCCTCTCCTCCCTGGGCAATCCTACCCCAGACCCTGGAACTACCTGAGTTTACCTACCTCCCTGACCTTGTCGCCCCCTTACCAGGGATGAGCTCAGGGGCACCTCTCCAGATGCAACCGCCTTAGCGCTTGTCTGGCAGGTATCCCTGGGGTGGCACAAGCCTGCCACTGCCCCGGATACCCCCAGCCCATAGCTAGGCTGCAACAGGGGGTTGCTGATCTGAGAAACCCCCTGGGGCTCTGCCAGGGTAACGGGAAACTCTAGCGTCACTACCTGATGCTTTCCCTCCCTGGCTACCACTAGCCCTCCTTCTCTCACTGAGATCTGCTGCTGGATACCTACCTGCAACCTCCCCTCACTCCGTTTCTCCCTAGCTAATCCCAGCCTGGACCCTAGGGACACCTGAGTGAGGCCATCTCCCTGACACTGTCTCCCCATTACCGGGGATGAGCCCAGGGGCATCTCTCCAGATGCAACCGCCTTAGCTCTTGGCTGGCAGGTAATCTGGGGATGGTCTAACTGTGCCACAACCCCTGGTACCTCCAGCCCATAGCAAGGTTGCAACAGGGGGTTGCTGATCTGAGACACCCCCTGAGGCTTTGCCAGGGTAACGGGGAAAACTGGCTGGCTCACTTGCTGCCTTCCCTCCCCGGTTCCCACTGGCCCACCCTACCCTCTCCCAGGCAATCCTACCCTAGAGCTGGGTGCTAACGGGGCTAGCCCCTCTCCCTGAAGCTGTGCCCCCATTACCGGAGGTGAGCTCAGGGTTGCTGGTGCAGATGCACCTACCTTAGCTCCTGGCTGGCAGGTAATCTGGGGGTGGTCTAACTGTGCCACAACCCCTGATACCTCCAGCCCATAGCAAGGCTGCAACAGTGGGGCTCTTAACTGAGAGTCCCCTTGCTGCTCTGCCCAGGTAATGGGGAAGCCTGGCAGCCCTACAAGCTGCCCTTCCTTCCCCTCCCCTGGTAACTGATGCGGGCTACCTACCTGCAGCCTCCCCTCACTCCGTTTCTCCCTAACTAATCCTAACCTGGATCCTAGGGACACCTGAATGAGGACATCTCTCTGACACTGTCTCCCCATTACCGGGGAAGAGCTCAGGGTTGCTGGTGCAGATGCACCCACCTTAGCTCTTGGCTGGCAGTTAATCCGGGGGTGGTCTAACTTTGCCACAACCCCGGACACCTCCAGCCCACAGCAAGGCTGCAACAGTGGGGCTCTTAACTGAGAGTCCCCTTGCTGCTCCACCAGGGTAATCGGGACGTCTAGCTGCCCTACAAGCTGCCCGTCCTTCCCCTCCTCTGGTACCCCTATCTCCTGCCACCCCCCGGTCACCCCTATAGTGAAACAACAGGGTACAGTCATAGGGAAAATAAGTCAGGGTCAGTCTGCGACGTGGTCTGGCTTACCTTGCTGGTCCCCGCAGAGACCGCCGCCTTCGTTGGTCCCAATTGCAGGGGGACTGGAGCGGCCGCCGCCAGCCCCATCTTGGCTGGGCAGCGCCGGGCCGCTGCCGCAACAGCGCCCGGGTTGGGTACAGGTAAAACGGTGCAGGACAAGGGTCCCAGGTCTTTGTGGAGGAACACAGCTCCATGCAAACTTGGTAAAATAACCCCCTCCCGCAAACCCTGTCCCTCCCCCCAAATAAAACTGCCGCCGGCAGGATGCCGGAGTGGCGGCGTCTTCTCTGCCGCCGCCGCTGGTTCTCCGCCGGGATCAGGTGGATGGCCGCTGCTCTCCGCCGCTGTTGCTGATGCAGCCCGTCCAGGTTCTCCAGGAGACGTCCCGCGGAGGGTTGTCACCCCGGCTGGGCGGGAGCCATCAGAGGATGCCGCTAACTGGGTCATCTTTTCCGCAGCTCGTGAGCGTTGGCCCTGAGGGGCTTCTTCGCCTGACCGCGCACGGTCAGGGCACTGGGCATTATTGTGGCCCATTTGTTGGCAGTGCCGCAGCAACTGCCGGTGCTTCTCCGCCACCGGTGGACTACCCCCAGCAAGGGGCAACGGAGTCCAGAGCGGAGTTGCCGGAGCGCCGGGCTCATTCCAGAGCTTCTCCGCCGCCGGTGGACTAACCCCAGCAAGGGGCAACGGAGTCCAGAGCGGAGATGCTTGAGCGCCGGGCTCTGCTGCTCGAGCCGCTCTGCTGGGGAAATCTCTCCCTGCGCAAACATCAGGGCCAGCAATTCTGGGTAAAATGGACTGGCCGCCGCAACGGCCAATACCTCTCCTGGTGCAAGACTTCCATGGTCTCCGAGACCACCCGCTCCCTCCACAAGTCTCTGCCGTCCCGGAGCTGGGTCCCTTCCCTGCTCTCCGGGCGGTGTGATGGTTACAGCAGCTGCAGCTGTGGATCTTTGCTCAGCCTGCCGGGTTTCATGCTCACCCATTGCTGTCTCTCTCTCAGCCTTGCTGGCTGCTGCTCCCCGCGCCGACTTGATGCACTCCTCCGGTCTCAGTGCCCGGCTCCAGTCAGACGGATGGTCGGCACTTTGGTTCTGGAGGCAATGCTTCTCACAAGTAGGGGAACAGTGAGGAGGTGCCATATCTTGTGTTATATGTTGTACACTGTGTGTTCAATATCTTTAGTCCCAGGAACTTGCAATTACCATCAAGTTCCCACTGGATCACAGTACCCCGCAGAATACTGTAATCCAGGTCCAGTTCGGTCCCGCCAGCTGCCACCAGTTAATTACAAGCCTGTCACGAGAGCTTGCGACAGGCTGTAATTTACACCAAAACTATATATAAATATATATATACCTGGGTTTGAACTGGGACGAGACTTAATATATAATAAAGTGATTTTATTCCTTGATAAAGGTGAACACAGCAAATATGTACAAATAACAGGCAAAATATAGACACTTACTTAAAGATTATGGCAAGAAAGCTAGCAAGATCACAGCCTGCCACTTCTCCCATATTTGAGTTGACATCACAGCAAAACAGGCAGGACACATGCATGCATGAAGATCCTTTGCATGAAGAACAATGAACAGCATGAACAACTTGGGTAAAGGGTGGCTTTGACTTATATATCATTTTAACCCCCTCTGTCCCCGTTTACGGCTCCGTGCCGTCTAGTAAACGTCCCTTTCAAGCTTTTGAAGCTCATTTTGGGACTTCCAGCTTGGGGTAGCCCCCCCATCAATAAACCCTTTGAAGCAGGGAGGACATTTGTCATGTTCACTCCTGCAGGAAACCTTGGTGTGTAAATGTGAGTTACCACGTTTACAAAAACATCCTCTTCCCTGCTCATTATCATAGCAGGGGGGCTGCAGTTTCTCAGAACTTCAACCAAAATTTCATATTTACTGCAAATCATTGCATAACTTCCGTTCCGTAATACACACAGTCAGGTGAGATATATTAATAGGGTCTGTGACACCTGACGGTCGTAGAGAGACCCATCATTACATTGTAATATGAAAATTAATAGAGATATTAATATCTGGCATTTAGCAGCAGGTACATATACAGTGTTTAGACTCCCAAAGATCGGCTGACTCACGCCAATACACTTATGTAATTCTTAGCTGGTTCAGCCAAGGACATCTCATAATATTCTTATATTTATTAAAGTTACTCACTTTTGATATCCTGTTGGGGGTAGCACCCCCCCCTGGCCCATCAATAAAACCTTTTGAAGTGGGCTTTTGCTTCTTGCATAAACAATTCCCCTGGGAAGCCAGGCTCCAATCTGGCCAATTCACACCTCCCTTTTGATATGCACTGGGAGAGAGGAAGCGTGCATAGGCAAGTGACTAGACTCAGATGAGGTAAACCATTTGGTTTCTGGACATTTCCACAAACTGCAAAAAGTCACTTTATCAAAAATGTATGTCCCTCTTATGACAAAGTTATATTTTTAATATGTGTGTACTTGGGGGGTGACCCGGAGGCTGTACCCCAAGGCTCAGGGTCCTGGCTTACTCCGTTACCAAAATACCAGTTTTCAGGTAACTGTTTATTCAGCACTGCCTTTTGTCACCAACCTGGGTTTAAATCCCAGGACAAACCAAATGCATTGCAGTTTTAAAACACAGAGAACCAATATTTAGGCAAAAGCTTGCATTCCCCCATCTGCATCTATCATGTGGGGTTCTAAAACCTTCTCTTTTCACACTCAACTTCAATTAACCCTTTGAAGTCCAGATTTCCTGAAAAGACATAATACAGTGGAATTTTCTTAAACTGTAGCTCATTAACCCCTTAAGTCCCAGTGGGTGGGTTATGCAGACCCTGATCCAGCAACAACATCATTTACACAGGGGAATAAGCATTTTCATGTTATTTAACAAGGGTTAAGTCACAGTTCTGGGCCTCAGCCCAGTTAACCCCTTGTCTCCCTGATGAGGTTAGAGGGGGGCCCTTGGGGGGTAACCCCGTTAATCCCGGGCCAAACCCTCCCTACCATCACAATGTGAAACTATTATTAACCAGATAGTTGATAGATAGACTGGGTTATATTCATGTATCCACTGGTAGCATCTGGTCCCCCTTGCCATGTAAGATCTGGCCACTATATGGGTGTTTCCTCGGTGCTGTAGCTCACCTGCTTGGTACAGGAGGTCTGAGTTGCTCCGTGGTTGTTATATGGGAGCAGCAACAGGGCAGGCTTTCTCCATCTCATGGTGCAGCGCCTCCATCCCATGAGGATCCTGCTGAAAGCAGGATGGTCCCCACAGGCAACTCTCCTTTCCAATAATCATACAGGATGGTATGATGGTTGGTCAGCGGCAGGTTTCTTGTACATACAGCATGGCATATCTCCGTTCCTTGAATCAGACCCACGGGGCTTGAGGCCCCAAGTGTCGGTCCTAATCTCCTTTACCCTCTTGCAGGGAAAATGGTATCACACCGTACCATACACTACAAATCATAGCACATCCATAGAAAACCTCAATTTGGTGGAGTGTCAGCTTTTATACCCAGGGGGAAGGGCTTGTAACCCCACCCCATAACAGGGCAGGTCTAGGTACTGACAGGCATCACACCATATACATGTGACCAAGTCAGTACCCTCCCCCAGGTATGAAGCTCCAACTGTCGATTTAGGCCTGCCCCTGGATAAGACAACATAGTATCCATCCAGGCTGCAACTGCAGACTAGGCCCTGCACAGGAGATTAACCCCAACACTGCCTGTTCCTATCAGGATTTATAGTGTTGAGGCCTTAAGAAGGCTATAGCCAGGGGCACTTGGCTACATCCTCACTCTGGTGAAAATCTTGACTCCGGATGAGGAGCATAATTATGCACCATCAATAATTGTGCCGGCCCACTGAATTATAAAACACATAAAATACAATACAATTGCGGCATAACTGATTCTTCCAAGAGAACCATTCACCCGGTTGCAGTATAGTTCCTGCTGTAAATACCTCCCACCTCAATATGCAATACATTTCCTGCTGTATCTCCTTTTTCAATTTGCAGCACCGCCCCTGCCGTATCAATAATAGTGATCAGGTTCTGGCTTCCGGACAAACTTACCCTCCTTTTCAGGCACTGTTACTGAGTAGCACTTCTTCTTGCCATACTCACTAACATACTCTACTCGGTCCAGATGAAAATTGCATCCCACTTGCCAGACCTTGACCAAATACTCAGCGCGACCTTCCCTAAATACAGCTGTAGTGTTATATTTAGGGGCCATGTACTCTATCACTGTTGCACTTACCCACTCATCCTTATGAGCTTCTGCGGTTCTCATCTTCGGGGAGATAAGGGTAATTATACCCATGAGAACGCCTAAAATGCTAGATGAGGACTCTCTATGAACAGCTACTCCTGTGTCCTGGATACCAGCTGTCCATATCCACAGCTGGCAAAACAGAGAACCCAGGCACTAACCTTAACATCTAGATGTAACAAAAAATATAAAAAATAAATAAATACAGTGTTACCAAAAAATAGTGAAAGGTCTCTCTAAACAATAAGAGATGACCCAGGGAATCCCTTCTGCTGCAACCCCAGGAGGGACCATCCAAGACCCTTAGGAGGAGATAAAAATGGGAAACAGGGGGAGCAAGGGGTTAACACAATCAAATGTCCAAAGTCTAAAAGGAATTGGGCTTCCTAAAGGAGGATGTAATCTCCTGAAGGGAAGGAAGGGATAGATAAAAATGGAGTCCACAATACTTACACAGCCTAGTGTAAGTACGGGTACTAAGAGCGGTATCTGTGGGGGTCCCACCAGTCCACACCGATCGACACGACAGGGATCAGTCGTCACCCGTAGGCAGGGTTCTGGCAGAGGGAATCCTCTGCTTGGCAAATTTCTCCCACGTGTAGCGGCAGAAGGTAAGTGAGGCAAGTATATAAATAACAGATCATACATTTATTAGAGTGCAACAACAAGTCACTCACATAGAAAAAAGTCCCAGGTCTGCTCCTGTAGAGAAGTGGAGCGTCCTGCAGCAGATGACCCTGTCGCCGCGTCCGGAAGGCAAGGAGATGGAAACACTGCGTTCGGCTGCTCACACTAACTACGTAGGCCCCCGTGGGTCAAGAACAACAGACTGGAAGGAGCTACGCGTTTCGCCGCGACCTCGGCTTCGGCAGGCTCATAAAATTTGAATGTGGGGTCCTTGCATGTTATATAGACCCTAAGGCTCATTATCATTAATTTGAAAACTGCTCACATATCAATTCGTGTTAAAGGATTACAAGATAAACATATCCATGTTGAATTGTCCACTCAAAGTCACATGTTAATGCCGCTGCCTGCATCATGTTAATACACTGTGACTAATGGATACACACTTTACAGGCATATAGACTAAAAATTGTCAATTTAACTCATATAGACGAATTAATCAATAGTTAAAGCCGTTTATAAGGCCATATTGATCACAATTACATTTTAATAGGTGCATTCCTATTATAAAAAGATGAAGTGCAAGAGACCTTTTACAAGTACAATGTTGTCCATTTTTACTTTAGACAAAAAATTGATATAGTACTCATTAGTAATTAGGTATATAGCAAATGATAAGTCCCAAAAGGACCATTAAATTGGCAAATTAAAACACATAGTAAATGTTTAAAAACACACTTAATTCATTATAATAAAATACTCCTAAATACAATCCATATTGCATACACTTTTATACATAAAATGTTAAAATGACATAATATTAAAACAACTAACTCTATGAAGGACATCAAAAGAAAATCAAAAAGAGAAGAAAAGAAAAAAAGAAAAAAGAATTAAAACATGCAAATGCTCCTGAGCAAACAATCAAAGTGTACCCAAAGATAATAAAAGTGATCTCAATATATACTTGATACGGAGACTGAAGCAGCAGAGCAAGGTCTAGAACGAAGCCCATGTAATATGTACATACTATAAAAATGCAGCAATATCCAAGTCTACGTTCAGACCATGGGGGGTCAATGTTTTCAACTGGTAGATCCAGAACATCTCCCGTTGGCGGGGGCGTCTGAGTCTATCACCCCCCCCCCTCCAGTCCTCTGCTACTACCTCAATCCCTCGATATACCAATCCTGAAGGGTCTTCCCCATGTGAAATGCTAAAGTGCTGAGAGACACTATGGGTAGCTAAACCTCTATGGATATTACCCACGTGCTTCAGTATGTGGACCCTTAGACTCCTTGAAGTCCGGCCCACATACTGGAGACCACACAGGCATTCCAAGAGGTACACGACGAAAGTCGTCCTACAGTCTATAAATTGTTTGGTCTTAAAAGTATTTTTAGTAATATTTTAACTAAAATTAATTTTATCTTTCAATGCTTGATTGCACGCCTTGCAATTAAAACAATTAAAAAAGCCCACTGGTTTGGGCATCCAGTGTGTATTCTGAACTGTTATTTCCCTCCTAAAAACACTTGGGGCCAATTTGGCTTTTATATTTTCTGCTCTTTTGAAAATGACTCTCGGGACCTCTGGTAAATAATCCTTTTGTACCATGTCTTTACGTAAGACATGCCAATGGCATTTTAGAATGTTGCCAATTTTGTGGGCCTCATGATTATATCGCGTCACAAAGGGCACTACATACTCTGTACTTGTTGCAGGGGTCTTAGGCACCAAAAGATCTTCCTTTGTCAACTGTGAGGTCTTAGAGAGAGCTTTCTCAATAATATCTGGTTTATAATCTCTCTCCTCAAATTTTATTTTTAAAAGGTTTGCCTGTTCCTCAAAGACATTATCCTCAGTGCATTTGCAACAAATACGCCGAAACTGGCCATACAGTATATTATTTAGCCAGCGAGGGTGATGGCAGCTACTATTAAGAAGAAAATGATTCGCATCAACTTCCTTGAAAAAAGTTTTAGTTTTAATAGTATTGTTCACAATATATATCGTAAGATCAAGGAAGTTGATGCTATTAGAGCTGCTCACTGATGTAAAGGTCAAGTTTAAATTTTTGTTATTGATATGACCTAAGAACAGATCTAAATCCTCCCGACTTCCCCGCCAGATAAAAATGACGTCATCAATATATCTCTTCCATAGGACTAGGTTTGCTCCGAAAGGGTTGCCTGACCAAATATTGGCCTCTTCCCAATCTGCCATAAAAATGTTAGCATAACTCGGAGAAAACCTAGTCCCCATGGCCGTGCCACACTTTTGTAGGAAAAGGGTTCCATCAAACCAGAATACATTATGGGTTAAAATAAACCGTATCCCATCCAACAAAAATTGTTTTTGTTCAGACGGGATCAGTAGATCTTTCTCCAAGGCATTCCTAATTGCCTCGCATCCATCCTCATGTCGAATGGAGGTATATAGCAAAGTGACATCACATGTCACTAATGTAAATTCCTCATGCCACTGCACTTTAGACATAATATTCAAAACTTGTTAAGTGTCTCTCAAATATGATCTCGCGCTAATAGCGTACTTTTGTAAGTATAGATCTACATATTCTGAGAGATTCTGGGTAAGAGACCCAATACCCGAAATAATGGGTCTCCCTGGTGGCCTCAAACGGTCTTTATGGATCTTGGGAAAGAAATAAAACACAGCCGTAACTGGTTTAGCTCTCAGTAAATACGTGAACTCTTTCTCGCTTAAGATCCCGATCTCCTTTGCTTCAATCAGTATCCTAGACAACTCTTCCTGATATTGTTTAGAGGCATCTTGTTCAAGTTTCTCATAAGTTACAGTGTCATTAAGGATGCGTTGGGATTCTGAGAGGTAGTAGCCGGTGTCCATCACCACCACCCCTCCACCCTTATCAGCTGGTTTAATGGTAATGCTTCTATCGTCAGTGAGTATCTTTAGTGCCTCCCTTTCCTGTTTATTGAGATTATCACGGTGCCTGTTCTTATTGTTGGCTAATTTCTCAAAATTTTCCAAGATGAGCTGATTAAAAACCTCCAAATAATGTCCTTTACAATGGCTAGGGTAAAACTTGGATTTGTTTTTTTAATTGGAATGTACAAATCTATCAGGCGTTGACATGTCCCCACTTGGCACTATGTCCGTCTGTGCAGATTGCACTGTCCCTAGACCCACAGCCTTTTTATTAAAAAAAAATCTCTTAACCGTGAGTTGACATAGGTACTTATGTGCATCCATAAATAGCTCAAACCCACTTGGGCCTCGTGAGGGTGCAAAATTTAGTCCTTTAGCTAAAACATTGGTCTGTGCTTCATCTAAAACTTTAGAGCTAATATTGAAAATGCTACTCAATGCATTGACCTTTTGCTCTCTATGTTTCCTTCTTCCTCTCTTCCCTCTCTGCCTCTTTTTTTTCCCTTTGTCTCGACTGTCCCCGATACTCCTGGATCGTCCAGACAAGAGAATTGGTTCTGCATCACAATCGGTGACTGGGGTGCCTGATCTAAAAAAGATACCCCAGTTTTGCTGCGGTCAACACATTCCCAAATTGGGGTTCTACGTGAATGATAATCATTCCTATAGTCTCTATGTGTGATGACTCAGGAGATTCCTTCGTCTCCTTGTCCCTCTCTCCCATCTCCTGTTACCCTTTCTACTCCTTCCCACTCCTCTCCTTCACCTTCTACCTCTCTCCCCTTGCCGCATCGCGTTCCCCGCAGGTCCTGCATCCCCACGAGCTCCCTTAGCCCCTGCTTTGATCCTCCCCGCTCCCTCTCCCCAGCGGTAGCTCCTTTACCTTCCCCTGTGGTGCCATCTGTCCCGTTGCCTCCTCCTCACGTGGTGCCCGCGGTGCGGCATTCCACGCGTCTGGTGACGCGTCCGGTGCGTGCACCCTCTCAGCCCACGGAGGACGCGCGTCCATGCTCCTCGCTGCCTTTGCTGGCCATCGCGCGGGCACAGGCCTCACGCACGTTCCCCTCCTCTTGGCTCCGTCCCCCTCCTGCGGTCTTCCCCTGCTCCGTGCGGTCCGCGCCTGTGTTGCAACCTGTGTGCGCGCATCCCCAGCTTAAAGGGGGCGCGCGCACAGACTCTTCTTATCTGGTGCCCCCTGTCTCCGCCTCCCAAGCTGTACAGGCCATTCCCCTGACTGCCCCTCCTGTCTCCTCCTCTTCTTCCCCTGACCTATCTCTGGCTTCTCCCACTTCTCTCTCTACTCCTCCCCTCTCTGTCATTGGTGCACCTTCCTTTATAATCCCTGTCTGTCCACCTCTTCCTCGCACTGCATAGTTCCTGTTTCCCTGTGTGTACCTGACCTATGCTGTGCTACCTCTGTGCTCCTGTGTTCACCTTCTCCTGTGTTACTTTGGATTTCCCTGGCTTTGACCCCTGCTTACCCTGGACTACTCTGCTCTCTGGTATCCCTTTGAACCCTGCTACACATACGACTCCGCTGACCTCTGGCTCCCTAGGACCTGGCTTGCCCTCTGACGACTCTACCCTCTGGATCCCTGGACATTGGCAAACAGACACGACTATTCTCACGGACATTCCCCAAGCGTTGCAAGTATATACTAACAACTCTTCCAACAGGCCCAGCAATGCTAGACCACACTCCGGGCTTGCTCCCACTGCTGTGGGTGTGTGGTATCATACCGTTCCCACCTCAGTACTAGGGTCTAGCTTGGTCTGCGGGCATACAGGCATGACACTATGATCCCTCCTATCTTCATGCCTCTCCCTTGGTCTCTCCTCTCTGGACCTTCTAGGTGATCTATCGCATCTTGACGAGCGTTCCCACCTTGGAGAGCGTTCCCGTCTATCCCACCATTCGCCCCTCGGGTGTCTATACTCCCTTATATGATGATAGGAATCATTACCTCCTTTCCTAGGGTGATGGTTAGGATACCTTTGGTTCTCTCCCCTTCCATGTTCTCTATCATAACATATATTGTTATCAGACTGATGGCTCATACTAGGATAATTATCTCTTCCCTTCTCTATATATTGTTGTTGGGGATTAGGCCTTCTTTCATTAGTAATACCTTTCCTTTCTCCCTCTTCGGGTTTCCTTGTGGGTAATGTAGTCACAGTTTTATCTGGACTTCTTCTAACCACTGACGCACTGAATGGTATCTTCCTTTCTTTCCCTGATGTGGATTTACTCCTATCCCTACTCTTCGCTTGATCCTTGGCTGGTGCTTTATCCCACTTTTTCTGTTTCCCATCTCTGTAGTCCTCCTCATCACGTATGAATTTCTTATTTTTATTGATGAGGATACTTTTCTCTAAGGTGTCCAATTCATCAGACAACCTTTTATTACGTACACTAAAGGAGGGGCACTCCATAAGGGGTTCAAGTACAACCTTTATTTGGTTTATTTCCAAATCTAATTCTTTCAAAGTCATATTATGATGTGATATTAACAATTTCATTAAGTCTACGCTGCATTTGTCCAGGATCTTTTCCCACATGCAGCTATACTCAATTTCAGCAAGACCAAACAAAGCTGGCTTAAATAAAAGACCCCTAGGTATTCTAGATACTTTGATATATTCTTCCAAATATGACAAGTCAAGAAGTTTACGTAACTCTTTCTTCATCGCCTTGTCTAATTTATCAAATTCGGAATTTACAGTATCTGAAACATTTATTTCCTCTTTGATATTTAATCTACTTTCCATGTCATTACTTCGGAGTGCTCTTTTCTCAAATACACTCTGTGTGATGTTAGTGTCAGATACTAGTATCCACAGCATTGAGAACTGGAGAAAGAACTGAGAGTAATCCGTCCTAGTTTCCAGGCGGCCGCAACTGAAAGCAGCACCATCTGATGGCCAATCAAATTAGGCACCAGCGCAACGGAAGCTGTGCAGACTCTTGCGTTCTTCTCAAGGATGTCTTCTTTCTACCCCCTTTGTATCTAAAGCCCTCTCCCGCCTTAAACCTTTTTCACTGACTGCCCCACACCTCTGGAATGCCCTTCCCCTCAATACCCGACTAGCGCCCTCTCTATCCACCTTTAAGACCCAACTTAAGACACACTTGCTTAAAGAAGCATATGAATAGCACTGTGGATATTCTGAACACATGATACATAAAGCTTGGCCCCCTGCAGACGCACTTACCAGAACTCCCTCCTACTGTCTCTGTACGTTCTCCCTACCTACCAAGTAGACTGTAAGCTCCTCGGGGCAGGGACTCCTCTTCCTTAATGTTACTTTTATGTCTAAAGCACTTATTCCCATGATCTGTTATTTATATTATCTGTTATTTATTTGATTACCACGTGTATTACTACTGTGAAGCGCTATGTACATTAATGGCGCTATATAAATAAAGACATACAATGTATATAATACAGTGCGATAGTTACTCGGCCCACTCTGAGATCTTGATTTACTTTCTTTTATGCCTAAAATAATGGACTTCTCGTAAGTGCAAGTTCTTGAGGATTTTTGTGAGAGCGCCACCGTAGAACTTGTTCAGTTCTTAAGTGCCATTAAGACAATTAATGTTCTATGGGTGTGCTAGACACATATATATACACCCACACATCCAATTAGCTATGCAAAGATAGATTAAAAAATCAGGTGTAAACTATTAGCATAATGAGAATGAATCTGATACCCCCACATAAGAAAAACATATGCAGCTGTAGATTTAAACCATAACAATCTTAATCTTACACAGAATAAACTTGTAAATAATGTATAATACATAAAATTACTACACTTGCAATTGTCAAAATATTTCTGAGGTAAACAGACCATAAAATATCTATATATAATAAATATCTGAAATCAACTGAGTGAACAGGGAAAAAAAACATTGTAATGTTATCAATAATTAGCTTGAGGAGAATGGACTTCATAATAATACTAGATCTATAATCTATATAAAAATAAAAATAAAATGATAAAAAAATATATAAAATAAAAGGAAAAATGAATATAAATATAACCTAAAATAGACAAAATCAACAATTAATCCAAATAAAATAAAAAGTTAAAAAGAAGAAAATATATAGGTATACCAATATGAATCATAGAAATGTTAATACAATATAGAATAAACACAACATGTATTAGATATATCTATTAGTTCATGAAAAATAATATATTCAATCAAATATGAAATAAACACAGAGAGAGGGGGAAACCTTAAATGTGCATTATGTACTCCATGTGAGTGTAAGAATACACTCAGAGAACCAATATATGTGTATATAAAGAGACTGATTGTCTCATATAATACCCCAAAGAAAGATAGATGAGCAGATAACACATCTATCCAAGATCAACAAGAATCTCTGACCTGACCAGACCGTGCAATACAGTCACTGACACCTCACTTCTCATAATGTAAATTGAAATAGTGATATAAATAACCTAAATCTGAATGTATAGTAATTATAATAAAATATGTGATGTATACTAATTTATAATAATTTGTCATTACCACCCTGTGTAGGTATCAGAAAAGTGACCTATACTTTATACTATGTGAACAGTATATGTGAAGTGACATGAATAAAGACTACATAATATATTGTGTCTAGTATTAATAAATAAAAAAGCTGTGTGTGCTGAGCACGCGCATAGTAAGTGAAACTTCTTTGACTTTTGTCACAGAAATTGTATTTGTCTTGGTAATGTTTTAATTAAAAATCAAAATACAATTTCAGTTACAAAACGCAAATAAATTTGACTTAGAATGCGCATGCTCGGCACACATCCCCTGTATTAGCTATTTGCACTAAGTGTGAATTCCTTGTGTGTATGTGTGTCAGTGTGTGTGTATGTCAGTCAGTCAGTCAGTCAGTCAGTGTGTGTGTGTGTATGTCAGTCAGTCAGTCAGTCAGTGTGTGTGTGTGTGTGTGTGTGTGTGTGTGTGTGTGTGTGTGTGTGTGTGTGTGTCAGTCAGTGTGTGTGTATGTGTGTCAGTCAGTGTGTATGTGTATTTGTGTCAGTGTGTATGTGTAAGTCAGTGTGTGTGTCAGTCAGTGTGTGTCAGTCAGTGTGTGTCAGTCAGTGTGTGTCAGTCAGTGTGTGGGGGGGTGTGGGTGGGTCAGAGTGTGCGGGGGTGTGTGGGTGAGTCAGTCAGTGTGCGGGGAGGGGTGGGTGAGTCAGTCAGTGTGCGGGGAGGGGTGGGTCAGTCAGTCAGTGTGTGGGGAGGTGTGGGTGAGTCAGTCAGTGTGCGGGGAGGTGTGGGTGGGTCAGTCAGTCAGTGTGCGGGGAGGTGTGGGTGGGTCAGTCAGTCAGTGTGCTGGGAGGTGTGGGTGGGTCAGTCAGTCAGTGTGCGGGGAGGTGTGGGTGGGTCAGTCAGTCAGTGTGCGGGGCGGTGTGGGTGGGTCAGTCAGTCAGTGTGCGGGGAGGTGTGGGTGGGTCAGTCAGTCAGTGTGCGCGGAGGTGTGGGTGGGTCAGTCAGTCAGTGTGCGGGAGGTGTGGGTGAGTCAGTCAGTGTGCGGGGAAGTGTGGGTGGGTGGGTCAGTCAGTCAGTGTGCGGGGAGGTGTGGGTGGGTCAGTCAGACAGTGTGCGGGGAGGTGTGGGTGGGTCAGTCAGTCAGTCAGTGTGCGGGGAGGTGTGGGTGGGTCAGTCAGTCAGTGTGCGGGGATGTGTGGGTGGGTCAGTCAGTCAGTGTGCGGGAGGTGTGGGTGAGTCAGTCAGTGTGCGGGGAAGTGTGGGTGGGTGGGTCAGTCAGTCAGTGTGCGGGGAGGTGTGGGTGGGTCAGTCAGACAGTGTGCGGGGAGGTGTGGGTGGGTCAGTCAGTCAGTCAGTGTGCGGGGAGGTGTGGGTGGGTCAGTCAGTCAGTGTGCGGGGAGGTGTGGGTGGGTCAGTCAGTCAGTGTGCGGGGAGGTGTGGGTGGGTCAGTCAGTGTGTGGGGGGGGGGGTGTGGGTGGCTCAGTCAGTGTGTGTGGGGGGGGTGTGGGTGGGTCAGTCAGTGTGTGGGGGGGGGTGGGTGGGTCAGTCAGTGTGTGGGGGTGGGTGGGTCAGTCAGTGTGTGTGGGGGGGGTGTGGGTGGGTCAGTCAGTGTGTGTGGGGGGGGGGGGGTCAGTAAGTGTGTGGGGGGGGTCAGTCAGTGTGTGTGGGGGGGGTGTGAGTCAGTCAGTGTGTGGGGGGGGTGGGTGGGTCAGTCAGTGTGTGGGGGGGGTGGGTGGGTCAGTCAGTGTGTGTGGGTGGGTCAGTCAGTGTGTGTGGGGGGGGTGGGGGGTGTGGGTGGGTCAGTCAGTGTGTGGGGGTGGGTGGGTGGGGTGGGTCAGTCAGTGCGTGGGGGGGGTGGGGGGGGGTCAGTCAGTGTGTGGGGGGGGTCAGTCAGTGTGTGGGGGTGTGTGTCAGTGTGTGTGTGTGTCAGTCAGTGTGTATGTGTGTGTGTGTGTGTATGTGAGTCAGTGTGTGTGTATGTGAGTCAGTATGTGTGTATGTGTCAGTGTGTATGTATGTGTGTGTGTGTCCTGCCCCCCTCTCTCCTGACTCTCCCCAGCACACTTGTCCTCCCCCCAGCACACTTGTACTCCCCCCAGCACCCTTATCCTTTCCCTGCACCCAGACCCTTTCAGCAGTCCGCCCCCCCCCCCCCCCGCCCCCCATTCCTACCAGATTGCGGCACAGAGGAGATGGAGGCAGTGTCGGCGGGGGGAGAGGGAGAAGAGCGTCATCGTCAGCTGGAGCCGACTCGGAGGCTTCTGATGGTGCTGTGGGGGACGTGGGGGATGCAGCGCACTCATCACCCCCCTCCTCCCCCCTCCGTTACCGGAGCAGGAGCAGTTCTATGCCTCGGCCGGGGCATGCACCGGGAAGAGAGGCCGCAGGAGATCAGTGCCTGCATAGAGCCCCGGGGAGCAGTGTGGGCTTCAGTGTCTCTGTGAGGAGAGTCATGGCGTCTCGAGCGTCGCCATGACTACCGGGCATGCGCAGCATATCAATGGGCGGGGAACGGGCGGGGAATCAGCGGCGCCGTCACAACTGCGCATGCGCGGCATGGCAGCGGCCGTTAAGAGCGGCGGCTATCGCCGCCGCATATGTCACGATGTGGGGGGGGGGGCTCGGGGTGGGGGGGGCTCGGGGGGGGGGGCGATTAGGAGCGGCGCCGGCGGCGGCATCTGATTTGTGGAGCGGGTGTGATGTCAGTGTTGGGGTCGGGCTGTGCCAGAACACAGCCCGGCCTCAACTGCCAGCACTGATGTCACATCCGTTTCATTTCTGTCTCCACAATTCTTTTTTGCCCTATCACGAATGAGGTGCCACTAAGGAAGTTTCACTTCAAAAATCACATCCCCATATGGAATGACACGAAGGGAACATGTCTAGCATGTTCAACCCAGACCGCCGTGCCATTCCCACATGGGTAACAAAGACCACTAGGCAAAGGGAAGAAGAAAGAGGGAAAATCAAATAATCCCAGGATTCAAACAACAGTGCTGATGTCAATACAATCATTCAGTCCTTCTGGACTGAGTGTATTTAATACATAGATCCAGTATGTCCTCTTAAATTAAGAAATGTATGCCTGTCCCACTTAGAAGTGTTGAACTAATGGCTTCAATACCCATAACTTTCAAAGAGGAAGGATCATTATTGTGTTTGAGATTGTAATGTCTAGAAAGACTGTGTGATTGTAATCCATGAATTATATTCCGACGATGCTCTAAAAATCATGTTGCCAGGGACCGTTTGGTCCTGCCAATATATTGAATCCCACAGGGACACATAATGGCATAGATGATGAAAGTAGACAAGCAGTTGATGTGACCCTTAACTTGCTGTATGGATCCATTTGAATGAGACCTGATGGTGTTGGACTTGTACAGATGTTTGCACGTCAGGCATCTCGGACGGTTACAACAAAAATTCCCATCTTTTATACTTATACTGGGAATAACGTCAGTATTGTTCTTGAGTTTTTTTAGTCTACTAGGTGCTACCATAGATTTTATATTTCTTGCTTTCTGAAAGACGATTGGTATTTTAGAGGGTAATTTCTTTCCTATAATGGGATCACTAAGTAAGATCTCCCAGTGTTTATTAAGAATGTTTCTTATTTTTTGAGAGGCACAATTGAATTGTGTAATAAAGAGGGGTGAACCAATCTGATCCTGATTTTGTACAGTTGTTTTCTTTTTCCTAGAAAGTATGTT
The DNA here is from genome assembly GCF_040206685.1 of Ascaphus truei. Classification (NCBI taxonomy): domain Eukaryota; kingdom Metazoa; phylum Chordata; class Amphibia; order Anura; family Ascaphidae; genus Ascaphus; species Ascaphus truei. The sequence continues at coordinate 225,814,388 of NC_134483.1, read as the reverse complement.
AGTTTTTTATTTTTCCAACAGCATATGTCTATCAAGTTTACCCACTTGTTTAAATGTCTTCTGGACTGTGTGTCTATTATATTCTTTAGCTGTAAATTTGTTTACCAGAACATCCCCCAGGGCCAGATAATCAGAGTCAAGAGAACAATTTCTCCTGATTCTAAGAAACTGGCCCCTGGGGACGTTCTCCAACCACTTGTGATAGTGATTGCTGGTATGATGCAAATATGCATTGGTGGATACCTTCTTGAAGAATGTTTTCGTAACAATCTGATTTTCATTGTTAACCATCAGTTCTAAATCTAGAAAATTGATTTTACACTTGTCTATTTCAAAAGTAAACCGTAAATCCATTTGATTATCATTAAATGATGTAAGAATATTAGTGAAAGTGTCCTGATCCCCATCCCAGATAAAAATAAGATCGTCTATGAATGTTGGAAAAATCAAAAACTAACATACTTTCTAGGAAAAAGAAAACAACTGTACAAAATCAGGATCAGATTGGTTCACCCCTCTTTATTACTCAATTCAATTGTGCCTCTCAAAAAATAAGAAACATTCTTAATAAACACTGGGAGATCTTACTTAGTGATCCCATTATAGGAAAGAAATTACCCTCTAAAATACCAATCGTCTTTCAGAAAGCAAGAAATATAAAATCTATGGTAGCACCTAGTAGACTAAAAAAACTCAAGAACAATACTGACTTTATTCCCAGTATAAGTATAAAAGATGGGAATTTTTGTTGTAACCGTCCGAGATGCCTGACGTGCAAACATCTGTACAAGTCCAATACCATCAGGTCTCATTCAAATGGATCCATACAGCAAGTTAAGGGTCACATCAACTGCTTGTCTACTTTCATCATCTATGCCATTATGTGTCCCTGTGGGATTCAATATATTGGCAGGACCAAACGGTCCCTGGCAACACGATTTTTAGAGCATCGTCGGAATATAATTCATGGATTACCATCACACAGTCTTTCTAGACATTACAATCTCAAACACAATAAAGATCCTTCTTCTTTGAAAGTTATGGGTATTGAAGCCATTAGTTCAACACTTCTAAGTGGGGACAGGCATAAATTTCTTAATTTAACAGAGACATACTGGATCTATGTATTAAATACACTCAGTCCAGAAGGACTGAATGATTGTATTGACATCAGCACTGTTGTTTGAATCCTGGGATTATTTGATTTTCCCTCTTTCTTCTTCCCTTTGCCTAGTGGTCTTTGTTACCCATGTGGGATGGGCACGGCGGTCTGGGTTGAACATGCTAGACATGTTCCCTTTGTGTCATTCCATATGGGGATGTGATTTTTTATTTATTAACACTAGACACAATATATTATGTAGTCTTTATTCATGTCACTTCACATATACTGTTCACATAGTATAAAGTATAGGTCACTTTTCTGATACCTACACAGGGTGGTAATGACAAATTATTATAAATTAGTATACATCACGTATTTTATTATAAATACTATACATTCAGATTTTGGTTATTTATATCACTATTTCAATTCACATTATGAGAAGTGAGGTGTCAGTGACTGTATTGCATGGTCTGGTCAGGTCAGAGATTCTTGTTGATCTTGGATACATGTGTTATCTGCTCATCTATCTTTCTTTGGGGTATTTTATGAGACAATCAGTCTCTTTATATACACATATATTGGTTCTCTGAGTGTATTCTTACACTCACATGGAGTACATACATGCACATTTAAGGTTTCCCCCTCTCTCTGTGTTCATTTCATATTTGATTGAATATATTATTTTTCATGAACTAATAGATATATCTAATACATGTCGTGTTTATTCTATATTGTATTAACATTTCTATGATTCATATTGGTATACCTATATATTTTCTTCTTTTTAACTTTTTATTTTATTTGGATTAATTGTTGATTTTGTCTATTTTAGGTTATATTTATATTCATTTTTCCTTTTATTTTATATATTTTTTTATCATTTTATTTTTATTTTTATATAGATTATAGATCTAGTATTATTATGAAGTCCATTCTCCTCAAGCTAATTATTGATAACATTACAATGTTTTTTTTCCCTGTTCACTCAGTTGATTTCAGATATTTATTATATATAGATATTTTATGGTCTGTTTACCTCAGAAATATTTTGACAATTGCAAGCGTAGTAATTTTATGTATTATACATTATTTACAAGTTTATTCTGTATAAGATTCAGATTGTTATGGTTTAAATTTACAGCTGCATATGTTTTTCTTATGTGGGGGTATCAGATTCATTCTCATTATGCTAATTGTTTACACCTGATTTTTTAATCTATCTTTGCATAGCTAATTGGATGTGTGGGTGTGTATATATATGTGTCTAGCACACCCATAGTCCATCCCCTGATGAAAACAGTTTAGCTGTTGAAACGCGTAGGGCCAGGTGTGCTGTGGATTCCTGCAGCGTTGATTTATGAGTTCTGCCTGACATTCTCCTGCTTGCCATCTCCCTGCACGGCGTGACGTCATCTGTTCGTTCCGCCGCAAACACTGTCCCCGGTGGGAACCTAAACTATCTGGAGGTGTGTTCCCGGGGAAAGAATACTGTGAGGAGCCTGATGACGTGAGTTCCTGCTGGCAGAGATACACGAGGGCTGTACTGGATGCAGTGGTGTCACGGAGCAGAGTAGCAGAGCAGCAGCGCTTACAGATCCTTTGGAGCATGAGTATTACTCATACAATGCTTTTTTATCTTTTATGTTTGTGAGTTAATTTTATGAGCCTTTTATTGGGAATTAAACCATTTTTTGCACAGTAATGCACTAGGATTGGGCGCTTTTTTCTTCTATTTTCTATGCAGGTGGAGAGGGAGGTCGTTGTGCCCTTTAAAGAAGCAGCCTTTTTCCTGTCATTACTTTTCTGTTTCTTGCATTTTTTGGACTTCATTTGGACTTCAAAGTATTTGTGACAAAAGTTTGTTATTGGGTCCACAGCACATCTTTTTATAACTATATATGCATTTGGTGAACGTATTGATTGCAGGTTAAATATTCTTATTGTCATTTAGGTTTTTTATATATTTATACATTTTCTGATTATTTATTATTATACTATTGCTGTCACACCATACCCAAGCGCAGTCCTTTTCTGTATATATATATATATATATATATATATATATATATATATATATATATATATATATATATATATATATATATATATATATATATATATATAATATGTACAATAGAGGACTGCGCTATTGTGTGAAATGCCAGAAATTAATGGTATAACTAAATGTTAAATGAATATAAATTAATGAAAATATGTAATTAATAAAATATAATATTAAAAAATGGATATATACCAAAAATGCATATAAATCAATGTCTAATAAGCAAACAACTCAAAAATGAAAATAAAATACGTAGTGCTGTGAACCTTCCTTTGTCTGCTCAATGCAGATAGTCCTATAGAGTCCAAACAAATATGTCCAGTATTTGGGGATTGAATGTAGCACTAACAGGAAAAACAGGCAGCTTCTTTAAAAGGGTACAACGACCTCCCTCTCCACCTGCATAGAAAAATAGAAGAAAAAGAAGCGCCAAATCCTAGTGCATTACTGTGCAAAATCGATATATTTAATTCCCAAAAATCTCAATACAAATGAACTCACAAACATAGAACAAATAAAAGCATGTTATGAGATATACTCATGCTCCTAGGACCAGGAAACACTGCTTCGCTGCTGTGATGAGTATGTGACACCACTGGATCCAATGCTGCCTTTGTTGCTCACCGTCTGCAGGAACTAACGTCATAGGCACTCCGCAAATGATCTCTCCCAGGGTACAACACCAACGATGATCTTTTGGTTCCCACCGGGGATGGTAGATGCGGCACACCAGCGGATGACGTCACATAGATGGTAGATTATACCGGATCGGTATAATGTCTGAGCAGTTCTGAAGCAAGTGTCTAGGAAGATACACTTCACACCTTCCCTACGCGTTTCATCAGATGGACTGACTTCTTCAGGGAATGATCCGGTATCATCTACCATCTATGTGACGTCATCCGCTGGTGTGCCACATCTACCATCCCCGGTGGGAACCAAAAGATCATCATTGGTGTTGTACCCTGGGAGAGATCATTTGCGGAGTGCCTATGACGTTAGTTCCTGCAGGCGGTGAGCAACAAAGGCAGCATTGGATCCAGTGGTGTCACGGACTCATCACAGCAGCGAAGCAGTGTTTCCTGGTCCTAGGAGCATGAGTATATCTCATAACATGCTTTTATTTGTTCTCTGTTTGTGAGTTCATTTTTATTGAGATTTTTGGGAATTAAATATATCGATTTTGCACAGTAATGCACTAGGATTTGGCACTTCTTTTTCTTCTATATATATATATATATATATATATATATATATATATATATATATATATATATATATATATATAAAGGCCTGTTATTTTGAAGGTGCATTGAAAGAACGCATTGTGTAAAAATCATTATTTTTCATGTTCTTACATTTGGCACACATTTTCTTTGGCACACATACATGCGAATGCATTAGTTGTGTAACGTAGGAAAGTAGTCATGGTATGTGTAATATTCTGTGTACCTTTTAATACTATATTGATTCAACTGTGTGTGCTTGGGACTTATTTGTCCTTTTTTCTTGTTTTGGTAATTTACCTAATAGACTGTATTTATGAATACAACCTATTGATCCCTGGTGCTCTGGGTTTTTTTTGTTGTTGTCAAAGTTCTCTTACAAATAATTAGGCAATTTTTGGGAGAAATGCCCCAAAAGATGAAAAGTTCAGTAATTTTTCTTTTTTTAAATACACGTTTTTTTTTATTTGTATTTCATAGTAAACAAGTATTTTAGACATTCACATATTGGGGGAAGACGGGAGGTGTTGCGGGGTACAAAAAGAAAAAAACTTAGGTTATATGAAAATAGTGGGGAGAGCTCGGACTCGTGATACATTACTTCCATGTTATGTAGTTATACAATCTGTCAAAACTTCAATACTGTATATTAATTAGCGTTTATACCATCATGTTATCATGTTTGCTAAACAACTAAATTAACATTTACTAAATGTTTATTTCCTGTTTGTATCTTTCTTTAATACCTGATCATTTGCCACAGACCACAGTGCAACAAAAACTGGACCCATGTAATCAATCAGCTCACTCATAAGAGTGGAAACCTCCAGGAATGAAAGCTTGGTGCTTCCCTGTCTAACATCATCTTGAGTGGAGAGAAACCTGCAGTCAAGTTTGTGAATGTGACGATTATTGGATCTTCACCACTCACGAAAAAAGTAGTGAACGTGTCCAAGTTTGGTAAAAGTCTGCCACACCATACATTTTCTACGTTACGCCACGACCTCTGAAAGTTTTTTGTTGTAGCTCATCCCTTATCATTCTTGGGGAAAGGAAGAGGAATCTAAAATTTTAATTTTGCCAGTTTTGACTCAATATGATCACCAGAAAGACAAGTAATGTTGTCCGAGGCAAGAGAAATGCTTAAACACACCACAACACCAGTTTCTGTGAAGTACATGTGAACTGCGCTGTGGAATATGCTGGCACTTTACAAAGAAACAATAATAATACTGTCAATAAGAAGGATCCCACAAGAGGATATTCCTTACTTGCATGAGGGTCATGTAGTACTATTCTTGAATTGTCATATGTATGTAACGGTGTTTCTGGCCCGGCCTGACCCACCCAATCTCACATTGGCCCCTGTGGTCTAACCGGACCCCATTACAGTGTAGATATGCCTGATGGTGCACCTGTTGGCTACAGGACTCCTGAGTCTCCCGCATGATGGTGTGTGGGGAGGACCCGTCAGACAGGCAGCTGAGGTAGTGTGCTGAGTCTCACCTAGTTCCAGTGCAGCGCCTCCACCTCACCAGGGCCCCTGCGTCCGCATGGGGATGATCCTGACGAGGAACTCCTCGGTGGTGCAACCTCCTGTGTAATCATTGGACTCTCACACACAGGGGTTTCTCTGATCAGCTCCATCTTTATTGTCACGGTGGGCATAGCTGCCCTCCACAATGGGTATATTCAGCCGATCATCTCGCCCGTGCTCCCTTTAGATAGGTATATCACCTAGATCAGGGATTCACTTATTCCCGCAGGAATCACTGTCCTGTGCCAGGTCCCTGGACACAGCCTCCCATGGAGTTACTACAACATAACTGACACTCTGATAGAACTTGAACTCCTTCCTCAGCTCTGACAAGAGCTGGAACTCTTCCTCAACTGAACTAAAACTCCTCCTCCAGCAGAACTACTTTTTAAACACAGTGCTGTGCCTTATGTAAGCTTCTGAGGCTGACACACCTCTGACATCACTAACCATGGAGTCAGAGCATGTGACCAGTCCCAGCCATACACAGGGCACCCCACCAGGGTGTGAGGGGAAACCTCCATAATTACTGCTGGCATGCCCACACTTACCAGGCCTTACTGCCAACAGGAGAGATGACTGTAGGCATTTTACATGACCGCTACATTCTCCCCCTGGTGAATCCCATCGCCCTCGCGGGGACCTAAATTTGTATACCTCTTTCCAGGAAGCACTGTAACGGAAAACATAATTAACATCACACAAATTTCCTCATAATGCAGTACACATGAATACAGTCATCCGCCAAGCCCGCCCCGACCAGCAGCCACAGACCCGCGTGATGCGTTAGTACCCCCTAAAAATAGTGATCTGGGTCGGGTTTCCTCACCTCCCTGTTACCCATATCCAGGACCGTAACATAATAATGCCTAGGTGATCCTCTCTCTGGCACATAGGTCACCCTATGTTTATGAACATTTCTCCCTATGCTCCACACTCGCATCAGGGTGTCTATCCTTTCTTCCGCCTTCTTACCTACAATGGCGCTCCCCCTATTGACTAAATACAGCTCTATAGTCTCTTGGAGACACGTTTCCCTATTGTCCTCGATTTCATCCATCAGGGGCTCCGGAACATAGGGATACTCCAACCCATGGGATTTTTTATATTTGACTATTATAGCCCTCTCCGCCCTACTGACCCTGGTCAGATCAGCATTACCTGCCCTCCCAGGTAACACCCATGATAGGGGCTCATCAGGATCGACTGGATCTGACAGTGTATCAGGACCCATGGGCGCTATGTCTCTACGCTCCAGCTGGAACCACCTCTTCTGTAATTCCCTGTCCCTCTGCTCGGGTGTAAACTCTCCCTCTTTCCACCAGAAATCTACCACGTCCTCCCGCCGGATGAGGAACCGAGTACGGTCCATCCACGCGGAGTACCCTTCAAATAGCGGGGCCCACCACCGGGTCTCCTTAAATGGGTTAGGCCCTGGTTCCCTGTCGTCGTCAAATGAAAATACCCCTGACGACCTTGTGGATCGCGAGTTGAACCACCTCGAGGACCCCGGAGCCTTTACTGCCGGTTGGGGTGCTGTATCTGCTACCCTCAATTCTCCCCCTCCCCGTGAATCGCCCTCCGTAGCGCCACTGCGCTGCCTTTCCCCAGTCCGTCTTCCCTCGCCCCCCGGTGAATTGTCCACGTACTCCAGGCTAGGCGGTGAACCCGGTGACCGTGTGATGGGGGTAGGGGTATTAACTATGGCGGGGGTTTGGGCATAGGGGCACGGAACGGGACCCCACGGGGTTACGACCCGCTCCTGGCTGTCCGTAGACTGGTCCAAGGATGATGTCTCACCCTCCTCAGTCCTGAGATCGTCTCTCCAATTTCTGGGCCTTGTAAGTGATCGGGGACCTTCCCCCGATCGCCGAAGCGTCGCTGCTTTTTCTTCCTGGGTTCCGCCGTCGCCACCGGAAGTAACGTCCTCCCCGGAACCGGAAGCGTCGCCATCTCGCGTGGGACCCCCATGCGGGATCTCTTCCTCTATGACGACATCCGGTTGCTCCGCCGTCGCCACCGGAAGTGATGCCGTCTCTCCACGTGCGCGTTGGGCCTGGCGCGGCCCTTCCAGCGCTTCGCTGTCGGCTGCAACCAAGTAAGTAATAGGGCTGCTTGGCTTACCCGTCCGCAGGGGTGTAGGCGTCTCTCTCCCGTCTCCGCCAGGTCCTGGGATGGCGGGACTCCGTCGGTCGGATCGCCGATCTGCGGGGGACGTCCTGCCACTCACCCCACGGGGTGTCGTTCTCCCGGTATGCCTTTTCAGTTCCGTTTTTACTACCGCCAGCTCACGGAGGTCCTCGTCTGAGTAATCCCCTCGCCCGGACTTAGGGGTCTCCGGGCGGGGTGACAGTCTCTTTTCCCCGAACGCGGGGGTTGATTCAGCCGCCTCAATCGCCAGTGACCCAGCCGACTTGACCGGCTCCAGTCCCTTGTTTCCGGGACTCGCGCGGTTGATCCATAGCGCGCCCGGGGACTCGGCGGAGCGCCTTGTCACGTCCACCGGAGGGTCAGCAGGCTGTATAGGAATGAATGTGGGCATAGGCCACAGGTACAAAGTCCCGCAATGAGGGCAACGTGCCGCCGTGTTGACCGTGCCTCCGGGCAGCCCGCATTGTAGGCAGAGCCCAACCACCGTCTCGGTATTGGCCACCCTCACTACCAGCACCCCGCCGGGCACTGAGTAGGGCTGTGTAGAGACCATTGTGCCCACAGTGGAGGAGCAGGCTATTCTCTTTACAGGAGCCACTTCCTGTACAGGTCTCTCCTTCTCAGTGGTTCCTCGCAACTGACTGATGTAAGTTGCTGGATCCGCCACTCCCTGCTTCGGCTCCTCCCTTCTCTGACAGAGCTGGAACCCGCCCCCAGGGGTTGCAATAATGGGCGGGTCCCACAGGGGAATATCATGCCCCTTAATTAAGGCCGCGCCTTTCTCAGTCCTGGTGGGCGCGGTTAGCGTTTTCGCGCCAATTTCCCCACAAGGGTGGGGGTCTTTTCCCGCGGCTAGTTCCCGCCTTCTCCTGGCAGCCGCCCTTCGTGCAAGATAACCATCCTTTTTGCACGGCTCTTCCACGGCCGGAACTACTTTTTGTAGTGGCGCCGTCTGAATATCAGTCCCTGGGCCCAGTGGGTGCATCCCCACAGGCCATAGTTGAAAGTCACTCCCCCTGGTAGAAATCAGGGGAGGATCCCATAAACTCAGCGGTTGACTCAGCACAGGGGCTGAATTAGTCACTGTCCATCCCGGCGCAGCCATAGCTTTCGCGCCATGCCCCCCTTCAGGGCGGGGCTCTGCTGTTCGCGCCATTCCCGGCCAGCTTTTTGCAAGTCCTGCACCAGCCACATTTTCTGTAACTGTCCCATGCGGTTTCCCTAGCAAGCGGGAACCGCCATTTTGGTTGACTTTTGAGCCCAAAAAGTCCATCTGTTGGCTCTCCTCACGGGGTTCTCCCCCAATTATAACAATTTCTTCACACTCTTCAAGGGTGGCCCCTCGCTGTCCCATACAGGATAAAAACGGGGCAGCCATAGCCTTCGTTCCGCTCCAGAGCAGCCTGGTCAATGACAACTCGGCGACAGTCTGCTCTTCAGTGGGTTGCACGCCACGGGTGCCCTCCCCATCAGCCTCTGTCCGCCATTTCATGTTCTCCGCACCACGCGGATCCTCCACTCTCTCGTAACAGTTGTCGTACATGGGGCTCCACTCTGCGGGGCAGCCACCACACCGGTACAATAAAGATCAGCTTCAGATGCACCACCACATGTGTACCTTATCTAGGTGTGACCCAGTGTTGCACTACCTCAGGCTAGGCTCACTCTCTCAGTGTCTGCTGTGACTCCTTCCTCCCAGTCTGTGCTCCCTACGGTGAGTGTCTGGAATGGCTAGGTACTCTGGCTCTGCCATGCAGTACTTGGGGCGTCTACCTGTCTTGGTCAGCCTAGCGCAGACCCTCTCCAGGACTCCTGACCAAGTTAACAGGCTGTCCCTTCTGGCATCCTACCAACTAGCACTGCCTCAAGGTGACTCGGTCAGCTATAGCCCGGCTCCAAACCCCTCACTCCTTTCAGGCCCCTAGGTTGTCCCTGCGAACTGACAATATCCCGTCAGCCCCCTGACCACCCCTAGGTCCGTCCCTACGCAGCACAATGTGGCAGCAGACACTCTCCCTGTTTCCAAGTGACCTAGCTAAAAGCCTGTCCTGATGACAGGTCTGATCTCAGCAGCGCCTCCAAATGTAACGGTGTTTCTGGCCCGGCCTGACCCACCCAATCTCACATTGGCCCCTGTGGTCTAACCGGACCCCATTACAGTGTAGATATGCCTGATGGTGCACCTGTTGGCTACAGGACTCCTGAGTCTCCCGCATGATGGTGTGTGGGGAGGACCCGTCAGACAGGCAGCTGAGGTAGTGTGCTGAGTCTCACCTAGTTCCAGTGCAGCGCCTCCACCTCACCAGGGCCCCTGCGTCCGCATGGGGATGATCCTGACGAGGAACTCCTCGGTGGTGCAACCTCCTGTGTAATCATTGGACTCTCACACACAGGGGTTTCTCTGATCAGCTCCATCTTTATTGTCACGGTGGGCATAGCTGCCCTCCACAATGGGTATATTCAGCCGATCATCTCGCCCGTGCTCCCTTTAGATAGGTATATCACCTAGATCAGGGATTCACTTATTCCCGCAGGAATCACTGTCCTGTGCCAGGTCCCTGGACACAGCCTCCCATGGAGTTACTACAACATAACTGACACTCTGATAGAACTTGAACTCCTTCCTCAGCTCTGACAAGAGCTGGAACTCTTCCTCAACTGAACTAAAACTCCTCCTCCAGCAGAACTACTTTTTAAACACAGTGCTGTGCCTTATGTAAGCTTCTGAGGCTGACACACCTCTGACATCACTAACCATGGAGTCAGAGCATGTGACCAGTCCCAGCCATACACAGGGCACCCCACCAGGGTGTGAGGGGAAACCTCCATAATTACTGCTGGCGTGCCCACACTTACCAGGCCTTACTGCCAACAGGAGAGATGACTGTAGGCATTTTACATGACCGCTACATGTATATAGCAGTTAGAGGGAAACATTTAAAGACACAAAGCTCAAGTTTCAGCAGTGTAGCTCGGCAAGTGTCATGTGCAGAGAAACAAGATGCACTAACCTTTTCTTCAAAGACATATAGATATCTAAAGTTGGAAAATTATACTTTTTTCATATTGCACACCTGTGCAATATTACTTGTGTTTTTGTGGGTGTTACTTTTTTGGGTGATAGGGACCAATGCATTCAAATAACAATAATACATGTTTGATTAAATATGGATTACAATGTGTTAAATCGATAACACAGATATTAGGGAGGAAAATTAATATTAATAATGGGGTTGCTGTCAGAGTGCATTCGTCACTTGTACATACAGTATTATACAGTCTGTAGCCCTTATGTAATAAATAGTGATAAATGATGGGGTAACAATACTTTGCAGTATTTTTCCTGCGCTGTCATAATATTCACTGTTGTATGCAGAAACATTGCAGTAACTAACAAATTAATTTAAGTATGTGTACTGCATGCTTTGTACTTGTAAAGTTGATGCGCTCAGTTTGTCAAGACAACCAGTGATCAACATACCTTGGAAAACTAGACTGTAAAATGACCAAGATCAAACATTTGAAACATCTCTAAATGTGCAGGAATACATGATGCATCATCGTGTAGTAATCTGGGGTGTTAAAGCTGCATCGCTCCCCAAAACAGATGTTTCTTTTATAACTTTACCTGGACCAGGGCGTCCCCTGGAGCTAATCATTGGTCCTGTGAAGTCTGGTGACGCCCCGGGTTCAAAAGTGGAGAGATTTCATTTTATGTCGTTTTCCCAAAATTCTTAAACGTGATTACCGGGCTCACCAATAGATAGATGGATTTCGATTGACCAAAGCAGCGAGCCTAGACCCCATAGCCATTTTGGGCCCGGGTTTTGCTTCTACGTGTTATTTTATGTTATCGGCTGTCCTGCAATGTACTATATAGGGAAATGTGCAGATTACAACGTGTTAGTCAATAATATATTATTAAATGCACAGTGGGCTAGTTGTGAAAAGTTCACATTAACCATCAATTTCAATTTCAATTTTGTTAGTGTCACAAAATTAGGGTACTTTTGCACCAGCTTTTGCACTTTGTAAGCAATATGGAGGCTTATGTGTAACTGTATTCATGCCCTAAAAATGATCATGCTACATTTAATCGTATTATATTACAATACTGTAGCCCCCTTTCCCTATGCCTAAGGGAACTACGCATGCTGATATATCTGTTTGTCACAGGAGGCCTAAGCCTCCGCCTCTGGGAGCATGGGGTGAGTTCTTTCTCCTTGCAGTGCAGTGCCTCCACCTATGAGGGATCCCAGCGTTGGTGGGATAACCACTCACAGGAACCAATACAGTAATGAATAATACACACACAGGTATATAGCTAATGTTTACTGACACACATGCAATAACAAATAACGATAACAATGGTAACCCCCAGAGTACACCAAATAGTCCAACACCTGGTAGTTCCTTAGGGTAATGATCCTCATCCGAGGTGCGAGCTCCCACTGGAGGGAGTCACAGAATGTATCTATTCCCTGTGACCTGGTCCCAGGCTACAGGGCAACGCACGGCCGTCCGGTCGCCGGTATAACAGCACTACTATCAGTCTAAGGGGAAGAGTCCTTATCTGGGGCCTTCCTTGCAATACTCCGCTAGAGTGACTCAGGGCCTAGCTTGGGCCTAAGGGGGTATCAAAGATATCCTTCCTCCTAGAGGATCCAGGGACTTGTAGTCCCGCAGTACTGTATCTGCGGAGCCAGTTAAGATAGCCACCGCAACTTACACTGCGCATGTGCGACTCGCTTGTACTGCGCATGTGCGATACCTAAGATGGCCCCCGCACTCCGATAGAATGGGGAGCTCCGGTGGCACCAAACAACAGTTCCCCCGCACCGAAGGTAAGGAGGGGGACTCTGCTACAATACCTTATCTTGCACAAACCCTTGCCAGGTCTGACATGTTCATTTTATGCAGTAGCTATAGTCTGGCCTCGAACCCATAATAATTATAAGTATAATAATAATAATAATAATAATAATAATAATAATAATAATAATAATAATAATAAGAAGAAGAAGAAGGTACTTATTTTGGATATTTCGATGTACAGTATGTTGATGTTTAAACTTGAAGTTCTATAGAGTATTAGGGGGCCATTAAGGGTACACTAAGCAAGAGTATTAGAGGGCAATTATAGGGCACTCAAGTTCAATCCACTGTAAGCAGAGGAAGTTGAAAGTGTTAATACTGTATACTCATTATTGCTTTGCACTAGAGAAATGTGTGGCCTGAATCATTAAATGCTAATTTACAGTAACATATAGTGTCAGTCGCAGCATGGCAAGTCAGGAAATTACCAGTTATGGATCAGTGACTACCAATCATTAGCTTAGTGGCTAAAATAATTTGACCAGAAGCATAAAATGACATTTTTTCACTGTTTACTAAATTCCAGAACTGTCATATCAAATCATTTTTGCACAAGAACAGTTGGGCTGAAACTAAATGAATGAGACTCTAATAGAAAAAATGCTACTTGTTACAAAGCATTCATTACTTTTAAGTTATGTGGCATAGAATTAAAGTGGAATACTGGGAAGTATCAGGGAGGGAAACAGTACATTTTAGACGGTTGTTAACATAACTGGGATTCACCTTCTATAAATATTACTCATGGATGGATTAGAGGGAAAATGGCTACAGCCTTTATTTGAATTCAAAACAACACCAAATATCACCAACACGATTGGCTCATCACTAATACTATGGGGTTTATTTCTTCTTCTAAAACAGCCTGATTGGCTGCTTCTGTGGCAATAGAATAAGCCCTTAAGACCACAAAGTTCCATTCCATGGCTCACTGAGTGCTTTCTACAAATAGCGTGATGACAAGATGAAAATCTAATAACCCCCAAAGATAATAGTTAAGAGCTTTGCCGGCCGGCCTACTTTTTTTTTTTTTTAAAGTTCACAGTGGAAGTTTACATACATTAGATCTTTTACTGAAGAGAACAAAGTCTGGGAAAATTACCTAATTGGGTGAGTCAAATTCATAATTTACAATTTATGAATTCATATCACAAACAGCATATTAATTATTTAGATCTTTATCTGTATGTGCACATGCATCACCACATACAGACCGATATTTATCGCAAACCCAATGCCCGCAACTCCTTCCTCATGGCCAACAGTAGCCATCCTAAACATTACTTAGAGGGATCCCAAAGGGACCATTTCTGAGACTCCGACAGAATTGTTCTGATTGAGATACAATACAATACAATAGAGGCAGAAGATTAAAAATCTAGATTTTTATCTACAGGGTACAGCAAAGACAATATCCAACAAGCTTTGGAGATGAATAGATCAGATTTGTTACAATCTACACAAGAGAAAAAGACTGGTGAAAACAAGGGTGTTGATGATTCTTCACCATTGTTTATCACCATTTACAGCAAACAATCTAATCAAATGCGATCAATTATTGAGAAACATTGGAGTGTTTTACAACTCGATGATGACCTATGGAATTATTCTAAGAGTACTCCTAAATTTGTATACAGATGGCCTAAAACTATTGGACATCACCTTTCCCCCAGTTTATTTAGATCACCTACTTCACCAACTGCTATTCCACCACCTCCTGCAAGTTTTGACAAGTGTGGCAATTGCATTTTGTGCGCAGATATGTGGCTCACCTAACATCCATCAGATGTCAATATACCAAATTATAGGCTAAAGCAGTAAAATTCCAGGCATTATGGAAAACCCTGCTCTCTGGTTGGTAAAAATCCCGGGCATTATCCAATCAGTAATGCGCGGAATTTTAGCAGCTTGCAATGTGTAGTTTTCAATGTATTTATTTCCAGCCAATCAGCTTTCAGAACAGCTGAGACAAGGCAGGGGATTGGTCAGAATGAAGTAACAGCTCTGAGACAGGGCAGGGGATTGGTCAGGAAGTATCAGCCACGGGTTGACTCCTCCCCCTCCCGAGCTGACAGAGATTCTGCAAAGAAGTAAGTGTGTGTCTGCAGTTTGTTTGTTGCTGCAGTTTGTGTGTGTGTGTCAGTAGCAGTGTTTATGGGTGTAGCAGCAGCAGTATGTGTGTGCTGTTGTGTTTAATTTCTGTGTAGAGGTGCTGTGTGTGTGTGTGTGTGTGTGTGTGTGTGTGTGTGTGTGTGTGTGTGTGTGTGTGTGTGTGTGTGTGTGTGTGTGTGTGTGTGTGTGTGTGTGTGTTTGTGTATAGAGCTCCAGTGTGTGTGTGTGTGTGTCAGTGTCAGCAGCAGTGTTTATGGGTGTAGCATGTGTGTAGCAGCAGTTTGTGTGTGTGTGTGTTGTGTGTAGAGGTGCTGTATATAGAGGTGCAGTGTTGTGTGTGTGTGTATGTCGTGTGTGTAGAGGTGCTGTGTTGTGTGTAGAGGTGCTGTATATAGAGGTGCAGTGTTGTGTGTGTGTATGTGTTTGTGTATGTGTATGTCGTGTGTGTAGAGGTGCTGTGTTGTGTATAGAGGTGCCATGTTGTGTGTGGTGTGTGTAGGGGTGCTGTGTTGTGCTGTGTTGTGTGTAGAGGTGGGGGGGGAGAGTGCAAAGTTTAGTAAGTGGCTGCATTTTTGATTGGCTGCAGTGTGTGTGTGTGTTGTGTTGTGCTGTTGTATGTGTAGCAGAAGTTTGTGTGTGTGTAGAGCTGCTGTGTGTGTGCATAGAGCTCCAGTGTGTGTGTGTGTGTGTGTGTGTGTGTGTGTGTGTGTGTGTGTGTGTGTGTGTGTGTGTGTGTGTGTGTGTGTGTGTGTGTGTGTGTGTGTGTGTGTGTGTGTGTGTGCTTGTGTGTGTATAGCTGCTTTGTGTGTAGAGGTGCTGTGTTGTGTGTGTTGTGCTGTTGTGTGTGTGCGTGTAGCAGCAGTTTGTGTGTGTTGAGCTGCTGTGTGTGTGTTTGTGTGTGTACACAGAGGGGGCGGCAGTGTGTGGATATAGATAGCTGCAGTGTAAGTGTATATAGAGGTGGTTTCATGTATTTACCATTTTATTTTAATTTAAAAAATCTATTTAACTATACAAAAGTGTCTATTATTTATGAAAAAAGTCTACATTTAGCGTATAATAGTAAAAATCCCCTCAGAACAGGGCATTACTGGCCAATAATGCCCTGGCTCTGTTGGAGAGGGGACTGTCATTCGCTCCGAATACAGGCCCTAATGCCTTCCAGTTGTTTATGGACCTTAATAGTTTTATTAGGAAACTAACCTTAAAAAGACACTTTAATATACAGGAAACGAACATCAAACATAATATGGAGACTGATCGAATTAATGTACAGGATCTGGCCCATCTAGAGGATCTAACTTCACTGTTAGGGGAATCAGAAGGTATTTTGAATGCATCACAGGAGTGTATGGATCCTTTGGAGCTATCCATACATCCCACTCCAATTGATAGCACAATAGAGGAAGAGTTAAATATCATATACTCACCTTTTAAGCCCAAATCCATATTCTTTCCCTACCAGTCTAAGGGAGGATTCATTGAGGCCTTCTACAGTTTGGTACTGCAGGACTTTGAAGCATTATGCTCTAAAAAACCTAAGATCAATAAAAATCTAAGCCAGGGTGAACTGGACGCACTAAAACAACTTAAGGATAATCCCTCAATTGTAATTAGACAGGCAGACAAGGGGGGGGGTGGTCATCCAGGACACTTCTGCCTACCTCCAGGAGGCTCGCAGACTCCTGGGTGACCAGGCCTCCTATATCACCCTTGAATCTGATCCAGTCATAGGGTATCAGGACAGTCTCAAAGAGCTTCTTTTTTCAGCACTCACTATGGATATTATTTCTAAAACAGAGTTTAAGTTTTTATTTAATTCACATCCACGTACACCCATTTTTTATCATTTACCTAAAGTGCACAAGTCCCTGACAACCCCCCCTGGCAGACCCATTGTGTCCGGGGTGGAGTCGATGGCGTCGAGCCTGTCCCAGTATGTGGATTACCATCTTCAACCTTTTGTTATCAAACTTAGGTCACATATTAGGGACACGCTCCATGTCATCGAGGCCACCTCTGGCATCAAATGGAAGTCCACCTATCTATGGGCCACATGTGATGTGGCCTCTTTATATACCTGTATTGACCATGCCAGGGGTATTGAAGCATTGACGTATTGGTTTGACAGGGACTTGTGCATGCCTAAAAAACACAAGTTATTTATTTTGGAGTGTGTGAAATTTATTTTGAATCACAACTATTTTCTGTTTGAAGAGATTTTTCATCTACAAATCTGTGGAACGGCTATGGGCACGAGGTTCGCTCCTAGCTACGCAAATCTCTTCATGGGTTATTGGGAGGAGAGATTTGTGTGGCAAAATTCCAAACTTGGAGCGGGCCTCGTGTACTATGGCCGTTTCATAGATGATATGATTTTTATATGGGACGGAGAGGAGGCAGAACTACAGGATATTCTTAAATCATTTGATGAAAACCCTTTAGGATTAAAATTCACATTTAATATAGATGCCACTTCCATAGTCTTTTTGGATTTATTACTCACATTTGATGATAATTTAGATATTATTACAGCCACACATTTCAAAGAAGTCTCAGTTAACAACTATGTACATGCGTCCAGCAACCATCACAAACAGTGGCTACATAATATTCCTCTTGGACAGTTTCACCGTATCAGGAGAAACTGTTCAAGAGAGATTGATTTTGTTCAGCAGTCAAGAGAACTCAGTTTGAAATTTAAACAGAAGGGTTATGATAACCAACTAATTAATGAGTCCTTTAAGAAAGTCAGCTCCATGGATAGATCAACTATGTTAAAAACATCCAATAATAGACAGGTCACTTCTCGTCAGAGCTATAACTCACCAGTGATTAGAGACGAAACTGTTACATCCAGTGTAAGGTTTATTACTACCTACAATCAGTCTCATAAAGCAATTCAAATAATCATGAGCAATCACTGGGGAGTTCTCAGATGTGACCCCCATTTGAAAGGCATTCTTTCGGATCGTGCATCAATTGTCTACAGGAAGGCCAGAAGCATGAAGAGTATTATAGCTCCATCTAAATTAAAAACAGTAAATAACTCTGAAAAAACAACTTTAAAAGGCCCCCTAGGTAACCATAAATGTGGACGAGGCAGGTGTATCACCTGTAGGCACTTGAAAGCCCGGTCCAGTTTCAGCTCCTCCAACAGAGATATTATCTATCAGGTCAGGAACCACATTAATTGTCTTAGTTCATTTGTGGTGTACTGCATCCAGTGTGGTTGCGGCCTACGTTATGTGGGACGCACCACCAGATCCCTCTGCACCCGTTTCCTAGAGCACAGAAGGAGTGTCATTAAGGGACTAAACACCAATAGTATTTCCCGACACTACAAAATCACACATAACCAGGACCCAAAATGTATGTCAATCATGGGCCTGGAATTTATATCTTCCTGTGCTCTGGGGGGCGATCAGTATAAGATCTTGTGCAGACAGGAGACTTATTGGATCCACCAGTTGGGGACTCTCACCCCCGGTGGACTCAATGAGTGTCTGGATGCTAGTACACTGGTCTGATCTCCTGACCTCTTGGACTCTCCTCGCTCTCCTCAAAGGGAACTTAGAAATAGTTCTCGCCTGCGGTCCTCTTTTTTCCACACTCCCTCATTTAGTACATCTTCCCTCCCTCCCTTCCTATCCCACGATTCCCTTTCCTCAAGCCCCCTTTCCTTTCCCATCTCCCCAATCACTCCACATTCCCCCATTCCCAGAATTTTTCTTCCATTTTTATCCCCACTTATCCCATTTTCACCTCCTACAATATTTGAAGAGGTGTTTATTATTCCCTTCTTATTTTATTTTTAATATTTTTTTTTTTTTGGTTCTTTTATCCAATATTACAATTTTAATCATTTATATTTAGAAATTCCCTTTATTGTAGGTGTATTGTCTATGTATAAAATATAAGTTTAGCCCAAAACCATTACAATTCTATACCTTGCCCTTCCTCTCTTCTTTTCTCTGTTAACCCATTGTATTAATACAGGGGTTTGAGTATGACTATTACAGGTCACTCTTTTCTTGTTTCTGTGGTAACAAGTGAATCCAATTCCTATATCCTATAGTATTTGAGGTATAGAGTGTAATAAATTGAACACCGAGGAAAATATATATAATCTGTATGTATTTTCAGTATTCAGACACATCAAGAAGATATATAGATACAGTACAATTTATTAACCCAAAAGGGAATCTATGAACTTCTCCACATACATCTTTCTCTCTGTGTACACTCATGCTTTATATTGCATATGGGTTCTAAATCTTTTTCTATATATGGATATGGAATTGGAATTTATGGATAATGCTGTTTTAATCATGATTGAGATCTGTTGTTCTAGATCTAAATTTATTGTTTAGATTAATGTGATCCTGTTTTTATGTGTTGATCATGTAGTGCAATGTATGGCATAGTTATCCACACTTATGGAGAGTGTGAAAATAAATTTTGTATATATTTTGCAGATAAATTTATTTTGTGGATTTTCCTATTGGGAAATCATTAAATACAGTTTAAGAATAGAGTTTGAAATTATACATTGCAGTACAATGATTGAATAATTTATATGGTATCAAATCGCTTGAATTTTATTGTTAGTGTTAGTATTAATGTTATGATATCCTTCTTGTTCCTATATCATCGTCCATAAGGATTTTCAATTATATATATATATATATATATCCACTTCATGTTCATTCCTTAAGTGCATTAGTCCTTATCAGCCCTTAGAAAACTAGTCCTCTATGTTATTAGCACCTATGACATGTATTAGCCCCATTAGTGTTATTCAGGTTGAATTAATCACCCGATTACGGGTTGCCTGGCAACGGACTGGTTATATAAGGGCAGGACTTGATTCCATTCAGCATCAGCCCTTTGAGAAAGTTACCGGTCAGGTGACGAAACGCGTCACGGTACTGAGAGCGCGATTACGTCATCACGACGACGACGCGCACGCGCAGAAGCCTACACCAAGCGCGGGAATACAATTGGCGGCCATTGGAAGTGAGAGCTGGATTTTGGACTACACACAGACAGCGAACGGAGCCTTATACATCTGGTTCCTGGTGATCGTGTCTGGCAGCCCTGAAGGAGTCCACGGAGACGTGTTCCAGTATCCAGAACCGGATGGTGGTGATATATTCACAAACTGCCTTTTAACTATTTGCATCTTGTGAGTGCGATTCCTACACCCCCCACCCCACACCCCCTTCCCCTGTTTTAATAAATTTTATGCAGTATTATGCTATGGGGCGTGCGCTCTCTCTCTTTTTCTGTCTATAGATATCTGTGGAGTTGGTTTACCCCGTGTGAGAGCAGCCCAAAGACCCCTTTCATCATTATTGGAAACCTCATCATTATGGACTAATTATTGAAGGACTGGTTGGATTTTTATTGATTTTTCTGTTTCTTTTTTTTAGCACGTTTATGCACTGTTATGATATTTTTATTGGTTGTGTTATAATAGAATTTATTAAGGTCACACTAATTTAAGAGATATACACAAATTTAAATATATTTGTCACTTTACACAATTCTTCATTTAATAATTATAGTTTCATTTATTCATTCTATCACAGTAATATAATTTTTTGGCGCCACACTTTTTTGTTTTTTTTATATATATATATATATATATATATATATATATATATATATATATATATATATATATATATATGTATATATATATATATATATATATATATATGTGTGTGTATATATATATATATATATATATATATATATATATATATATATATATATATATATATATTACTAGGAAAACCAATGGCCAATTATAAGAAAAAAAGAAACTAAAGTTGTTACCCAAATTTTAAACGCTACTAGCTGGACAACCACCAAGAACTGGAAACAATCTGTTGCTGAAACCATTATTGCTGATGCTCCCTCCCCCCCCCTTTACTCTTCTCCCCCCGTCATCACTCCCCTCCTCCCTTCTCTCCCCCCCTCCTCTACATCCTCCTCCCCTCCTCCCCCTCAAAGGGGGAAAAAGGGCTATATATGCTGTCAGAATATCTTACCCCCTTTCCACCATCCCTGCCTAACCCCCCCTCACTACCCGAATATTAGACGATATATAAGTTCATAATTGATGATTGTTATAGTCCCTCCTCGAAGGCGATTTGTCCCTCTGCACCACACCATTACTATGCTAAAAGAGACCTATGGACGAGACCATGATTTCTGTAACCTTACAAGTAGCTACGAAGGGCATTGAGTACACCCCCCCAACTCACTCCCTCACTCCCTTCTACACTTCCCTTACACTCCCATCCCCCCATCTCATCCACCACCCCATCCCCTCCCCCCAACACCCTCTTCCACCTCCCCCCACTTCCCCTTCCACCCCCACCACCCCCCCTTTCTCCCCCACACCACTCCCTCCACATTCCTCATTCAACAGTAAGAAAAGAGGGGTGGGGATTCTACTCAGACAGGGGATCCCTTTCAGTCCAGAAAAGTTAGTTACTGCCCCAGAGGGTAGATTTCTTATAATATATGGTACAATCTCAGGCTCGGCCATTGCCCTACTCAACTTATACACCACTCACCAAACAAGAATCAAACAGAATTTCTGAAATCCGTCCTACAGGTGCAGCCACGAGTATCCGAACACTTGCCTTGGAAAATCTGGGGCAATCTCCCAGTAATGCTGCAACATATCTGTGACATTTCTGCAGACAGACTAATGGCCCGTCGGATTAACACACGGGGGTCCCTGGCAGTCCCATTCGAACTGACCAGGGATCCCTGCTGTGTTCATCCAATGGGCCATTAGTCTTTCTGCAGAAATGTCAGAGAAATGTTGTAGCATTACTGGGAGATTGCCCCAGATTTTTCAAAGCAGTGTTCGAATACTTGTAGCTGCATCTGTAGAAACGATCGACCCACAGTTCTCAGCCTCTCTTATCACAGAGGGCGATTTCAATATGGTTTCCAACTCAGAGGTAGATAAGTCCTCTGCCTCAGGACAAACCCACATGTTCCACGTCCAAAAAACAGCAAAGAAATTTAAGTACATAATAAAGGAATTTTCTCTGACAGATATTTGGAGAGCACAACACAAGGGCCAGAGGGACTATACCTTCTTCTCACCCCCCATAAAACTTACTCATGGATAGACTACTTATTCGCCACAAAAAATATTCTCCAGGCCTCCTCACATTCGGATATAGGGCCTATTACTTGGTCAGACCATGCGCCAATTGACCTGACTCTCACCCTCCCCTTTGTCAAAAACAATTCTTTCCACTCGAGACTAAATTACTCACTCCTGAACCACCCGGAAATAGAGACGAAAATTAGAACAGCCCTAAAAGATTATTTCATTCTCAACAAAGGCTCAGTCTCATCCCCGGTAATGCTCTGGGAAGCCCATAAGGCCACGATCAGAGAAGACTTTATCTCCATTGCATCACACATGAAAAAGAAAAACTAAAATCACATAAAGAACTAACTGATACAATTATAAAACTAGAACAATCACATAAATCTAATCCATAAAAAAAAAAATACAAATCCCTGGTCGCAACCAGAGCAGAACTGAGACAGACATAATTGGAAGATGTAGAGAATGCCCTAAAATTGACTAATCAGAGATACTATGACAAGGGAATAAGGCAGATAGGGCCTCATGCAGTAAGCGTTGATAAGGTATTTTTCGGCATTTTATAGCCAAAATTGGATTTCAGATTCAGTAAGCGCCGATAAGTGCTTGATTTCGGCAGGTTTCGGAGCCGATAATTTTGTTATGGCCAGTCGGCTGCCGATAAGCCTGTTTTCGGCACTGATCGCCACTTTTTTAAATCGGCTGGATTCAAGAAAAAAAATCAGCTTATCGGGGCTGATCGGCACTACGAAATTGAGATGTTATGGCCAATTTCTCCCGCCAACTAAAGTTGGCAGTTTGGAGGGGAGAACGATCGCTAAGGCTGCCGGAACGGCACTTAGAAAAAAAAAATCTTCTGTACATCAATGGAGTCTATGGAGCGGGGACGTATAACAGTATAGTACTGTTTACGTTTCATTGCTCACAATACAAACGTCATTTGCATTACAGTGTGGGGGCATTCCCTGCATTGTGTCACAGCTGACGTGTATTATTTGCATAACATTGTACTTTTACATGTTTTCAGCATTTGCGGGTCACATTACTCATCATGTGATGATGTGTCAAGGGAAAATACTATACTCAACTCTTAAAGGAGAACCTCACATCATATCACACATTTTACTGAATTGAGCGACAATTGTTTACATGATGTCACACATGTCACACATGTCACACATACACCGTATATTCATGTTCCTTTACATTACACAATGCTTGTAATGTGTCACGCATCTTTAAACGTTCATGTACATCTGTCTTCTCATGTTTACATCTAGTTTTGGGTCCTCCCTATTTTCATGACGTCACTTATTGGACGCTCAATCACATTGCATGTTTACATTGTAACCGTAGCATTACAAGCACTTCAACCTAACTTATACACACATGTACAGTAATTCATCATTGGGACACCTTGTAAACTCATTCTATAGCAACTATCCTCATTACAGAAATGCATGCATATGCACACGACTATTCATTGTTGTCAACATGTGACAATAACATGGCTAATTACACATGTTACACCAAACTTTTCCCACGTCAATCTCAGCCTTTTTGTCTAATTACATGACTGACTGTTGCGTTCACAAGTGTTACATGCATTGCACATTCAACTATTTATTTTCAAGCAATCTTTGTACAAAGCTTCACGTCACATCATTGGCAAATATCATAATTCCCTGCAGAATACACACAACAAATACTTCTAAGAACAACTGCACACAGCTTGCCACAGAAGTACTTTATTATGTTAATGTAACACCTTGCATTTTACTATGTCACCTGACATCATCACATACCTATTTAAAGGACGCCCATTACCTGCTCATTCACAGCTACTCATTTCAAAATGTTGCGATTGTTTAGGAGACGGAGGAACATTCTTTTCTATGACATGCTTGATGATCAAGAGAATGATATAGGGCAAGGGAGGGACAGACCGAGGGACAGGGACAGTCACGCGGATACGACAGGGACAGGGAGAGGGACAGGCCGAGGGACAGGTAGAGGGACAGGAGATCAGAGGAGAAGACAGAGGAGACAAGATGTGCCTCGTCCGCGTGTGTACAGGGAGAGAACCCTGTTAGATGGGATGAGTGAGGAGGAGATAGTAAGTCGCTATCGTTTGAGTTCAGCAGCAATCTTATCTCTTTATGAGGAGATAAGGGGAGATTTAGATTTTTTCACAGCCAGAGGTCGTGCAGTCCCTGGGCTTGTTAAAATGCTGTGCTCATTACATTATCTTGCTTCCGCGTCATACCAGACAACTGTGGGCATAGTGGGCGGGGTCTCGCAATCTACATTCTCGCGGGCCTTTACCCAGTTTCTCTATGCACTCAATAGACGCGCTAGGAATTATATTCATTTTCCTACAGAGGCGACAGAGTGGCTGGAAGTCAGGACTGGCTTTTATAATATAGCAGGGATACCATGTGTGCTGGGTGCAATCGATTGCACACATGTTGCTTTGATTGCACCTAGTCAGAGTGAGCATGTGTACCGCAATCGTAAGCACTACCATTCACTCAATGTACAGGTGGTATGTGATGCCACGATGAGGATAATGCATGTGGTACCCAAATTCCCTGGTTCCAGTCACGATTCCTCTATCCTGAGGAACTCTTCAGTCTTCCATGCGTTCGAAGAGGGACATTTTGAACATGGTTGGCTGCTGGGTGAGTACAGATTTACATGTTCTAACACAAAACACATTTTTATTTAGGAATGTTGGCATTGTACAATTTGATCACTAATGTCAGCTTATGTGTGCTCCATTCATTATAGGTGACTCAGGATACGGAATTAGGCCGTGGCTCTTGACTCCGGTGCTAAACCCTCAAACTGAAGCAGAGGAGAGGTACAATGCAGCCCATATATCTACAAGATCTGTTATAGAGAGGACATTTGGCCTACTCAAGACCAGATTTAGGTGTCTGGACAGAACTGGTGGGGCTCTTCTATACAAGCCTCAAAAAGTGTCTGATATTATCCTTGCCTGTTGCATTTTGCACAATGTTGCACTCAGGCACAATGTACAATCAGACCTAGCTGAGCCTTTGGTAGACGAGCATCCCACCCATGTAGCTGCTGAAAATGAACAAACAGCCAGTGGTGGCCAGACACGCCAGAATCTCATCAATTCATTTTTTACTTGTAAGTAAAAACATATATGTTCCAAGTTCTACTTTTATAGTTAAATTATGTTATCTTAACAATAATGTTTTTTTATATACCCTTCTGGTAGGACACAGATGAATATGGGTTGCACACCTTTCTTTTCTCTGCTGTGTGCACAAAGGGATGTGGCACCGGTATGTTATTGTTGCACAGGTTATATAATCCCAACTTCAATTGTACTTTAGTTGTGTGTATGTGAATACAACTGGGGTAACAAAGCACTAATATTTTAGCATTGTGTTGTTCCTTATGCTAAGACAATACACATATTATGCCCATACTCATTCATGCTTCTAGTATGCTTACATACAATGTTATTGGTGCAGTGTAACATGTACATCCATATGATGTGTACACCAGGCTGATTTACATTTTGAATGTGATTAAATATACATGGTGTTGCACATTTAACACCAAATACACACTTTGCTGTGTTGTTTACTGTACTGAAGATGGCATGTCAATGTTTGCAATTTATATATTGTTCCTTTGCATTATAGGTATATCTCCAGTATGACTGATCATGGTATGTATATTTGCTGACATCTCTCATAAGATGTGCCTACCTCAATCTTCCTATAATTATTTGAAGTAAAAACCCAACATATTGGTTTAAACACAAATGTAACATACATGTACTTTCTGTATCATGTATATGCATTTAGCTACTCTTGAGGTTTCATGTGCATTGTATTAGAAAATGATTACTCCCATTTCATCACATTTTATGTATGTTTCCTTATAAATTCCATTAATGTAATATAGAGGTGTTTGGAGAAAAGGGGATAACTGTACTTATTTGTTTACTTACGGGAGCTCATTCATCACGGATGAAATTGACTGATCATAACACTCCATGCATGAATGCCTGTAATCACAACAATGCGTACTATATCTTATATTTAGCAATGTAGGTGTTTATTAATGCTAGGAATTAATAGTCAACATTAATTTAAATTTGTGACATGTGTATGTATAAGTCACACGTGTGTGGATGTGTCCTACATGTACCAAGTGTAAAACTGTTAACAGAAACCACAATTTTGTCGCAAATGTTACTGTAATTTAGCATTTCTAATTTCCCAATATGACAATGTTGGTAATATTTTTGGAATGTCAATCACGTCACTTAATCATTATCATGATGATAATTATCAAGTATTCTCACAATTGTAACGTCAATCACGTGCACATTAGCATAGACACACTTTTTAAGACAACTGTTTGTGTCTGTATCAATTTGTGTAGGATCCATGTATAACACCGACAAATGATAACAGCAGCTTTATTATGGTAGCTTATATCATCATATTGACTATACTATTTATTTTTAGAACGTTTAATAAACACAGTAAACTATAGTTAGTTAGGTTAATGAAATATACACAGAAACGTACTTCATTACATGATGTTGATGTCATATTCAGAACATCATGCATTGTAGGGGACCACAACATCTGGCCAATAACATTATTTGCTACAGTCCCAAACCATTTTATCAACATACCCATGTAACAAGAGATTTTTAACAATAAATGGCTAGTTGGTTGTAAGTGTCCTTTACATTGGGAGAAGGAGTGGCTCAGTGAGTAAAGACACACACTGGCACTGAGAGTTTGAAGCAGGGGAGTCTGGTTCAATTCCCGGTGTCGGCTCCTTGTGACCTTGGGCAAGTCACTTTATCTCCCTGTGCCTCAGGCGGCCAAAAATAAATTGTAAGTTCCACGGGCCAGGGACCTCAGCCTGAAAAATGTGTCTGTAAAGCGCTGCGTACAACTAGCAGCGCTATACATGAACATGCTCATATTATTATTATTATTGTTACATAGTTTCGACAGTCATACGTTCCATTACACAATAGAATACACAAATGTGTTAGCAGAGTGGGAATGGTTGTTATATATAAAACACACCATGCCATAAAATGCTAGTAGTAATTAAAGAACACTGAATAAAAATTCTGTATTAAAATTTTGCAACATCATTATGTTAATTAAGTGCTTATGCAATATAGGCATAAGGGTATCACATTTTTAATTGTTTGTTAATAAGCGCTGCAAGCAATATAAAATTAGTTCCATATGTAGTATAGTAGTCGTGGCTCCTCCTCACAATCATCTCATATAAAGGTAGACTCTTCTGAAATCATACATTGATCCGATTGTATCTTCCCCGACATATCTGAAATACAGCAAACACATGATGGTCAAAGATGGCACCTTACTATATATGTATCCGTGACAACGCGTTACACAGCTCTATATGATTGTGTACATACACACGTCACTCACTTATATGTTAGAAGTACAAGTGTACATCAGTATGTAATTTTTCTTTAAATTTGTAGCAGGCATAACTATGTATATGAAGTGAACGTTGCCTGTATACTGAAAAATGTGCGCGCACATCTTAGTGTGCGCACGCACTTTACGCTTGGGTCGACTAACTGTTAGCGCATGCGCAAAACAATGCGTACGTTGTGCGTTCAATACATGTTGAAAATACCAGTAAACATAAAATCTTTATTTCAAATACAATGAAGACGAAACTACATTCGTTCTGAACGAGTACATCTGTATTCTTTTTAAACAGACGTGTTTGGACAGAAATCACGGCGATAACAAAATGCGCAAATGCAATACGTGTGACGTCATGTTTAGCCAGCGTGAAACGCACGCTAACACTCCTCCCACTCAATTAACATTCGGCTAATGCCCAGTGTACGCCCCCACTGTATGACACAGTGCAGTTACCGTTACTATAACAAAACAAGACAGCCAATAGGCTTTGAGGCGCGCACGTCGCTTGGGGGCGGGACTTACATCCGTAATCCTTTTTAAGGACGCCTTGGCCCATGACAAGGGTCCCACGTCATACGTGGTGGACCCGGTTTTTTATTTTGTAGATGTTGCATGATAACAAAACAGGTATGTGTTAGAGTTATGGTAAAATGTTGCTAATATGTTTAAAGGGATAGGAAAGTACGTATATTTATTCCGTCAGCAATGTGTACTACTCTTTCAGGTTCTACTATATTGTATTAGGAAACAATTTGTTTGTGATCGCTACATGTTATGCAGTCTGCAATGTTACGCTGTATCCACGCATTGAAAGTGAAAATGGTGGTTACAAAAAAAAAAAAAATTTAAACGCAGAGTCAACGCATAACGATTGTTATATTTACCATTCTTCTAGAATTAACTCTTCGTCTGCCTGCAACTGTTCGCTCCAGAAATGCAAGGCATTTTCATCCACGCTTGAACCAAACGCTGAATCCAGTATGACACACATCTCCTCCATGAAGCGCTCATAGGAATCGCCACTGCTTTCTTCAAACAATTGGTCCGGAGTTAGGTTCATTTCTTCGGGTACCCATTCCAATGCCTTTTCAGCTGAAAGGCTTGGTACATAATCATAGTAGTTATGTTCTTGTACAATGTGGGTTTCAGGAATGGAGGGTGCAGATATTGCAGCAGGTATCGATTCACACGGAACAGTAGTAGCGGATCCATTGCTATTGGCATTAGGAATAAATATGCCATTAAACACAATATGTGTGCCCTCTTTCACGGTGAAATGTTTATCCTTGGCAATCTTCCAGAAACCATACCTGTCTTCTAGCTTATCCTGCACACGTTCAAAACAGTCATTAGTTGATAAAGTGAATCTTACTGAGGAATTAAAATTGCGCGCATGCCCACGTTCTTGGTAATAAGGATATTTGGCTCTAATCAAATCATAGATTTGACGTGTGTTAGCTTTGTGTCCGCAAGTGGACAAAATCGCTTCTGCTATCATGAATTTATACCCTCTGTGCGGATTCATAGTCGTTACGAATTCATCAGCCATTGCAGATTAACACAAAAAATGTGTGCAGGTCTCTGTTCTTTGCTCATAAGAATGAAAGTGGTCAATGCCTAACAATTTGCTGTGTTTCCTTTTCAAGGTCATAAAAAGTATCAACTGTTACTCCTTTTTTGAAGCTCCAATTGGATATGTTGAATTAATTGGTTGAACGTTTGTGGTTTCTGATAGCCGTTTGTCTGACAAACATGTATCATTTTTTTATCTCGTTTCTCACAACATTCCGAGACTTTTAATTAAGTAACATTGTGGTTTCTTGAAAAATAAAATAGAGCACTGTGTGAAAATAGTGCTTACACAGCCATATCATGAAATACACAGACACCTGCAAAAGGAAATGTTTTTTTTCCGCATAAATTTCTGTGTGTATTTGAAAGTCTGGTTAACTCCCTGTCTGCATCAGTTGAAGTACGTCTGTATATATATCTATAAATATATCTCTCTCATAAATATAAATATATATATAAAGTATATATTGTACTATATGTATATTGTAGTATATATATATATATATATATATATATATATATATATATATATATATATATATATATATATATATAATGCAGGAGTACACACAACATATTGATGGCAGTAAGTAGGCCTTGTATGCAACCTATTAAAATGGTGTTAAACATGAGTGAATTAAGTAATAAACATTTGTTTTAGGCCAATACTGTTATAGGCTCACAGTTAGTATAGTTCTCAAACATTAGGCCTGTATTCTTAAAATAGTGTGTTTTCACAAGGAAGCATGAAGTGTATGTTTTTGGTGAATACATATATACCAGTTTAGATAGTACTATATATACACACACACACACACACACACACACACACACACACACACACACACACACACACACACACACACACACACACACACACACACACACACACACACAGTGTGTGTCTGTGTGTGTGTGTGTGTGTGCATATATCCATACATACTACATATATATTAGTATAAATTCAGAGATGTTCTTGAAACAAGAACACATAAATGATTAAAGGACAACATTACAATGGCCAGCAAAGGTAAGTAATATTTAACACAAAATCCTGCTGTACACGTACAAGAAAGATGTTTGCAGTTAAATAGGTGTTTTTTTAATTGCATGTGAATAATATGCACATGCAATGATTACATCAAGTAACACACCCAAATGCAATGTTTTGCTGCAAAGTCAATGGCAGCTTCTCTACACTTAGCAACTGGCTCCTGGTGGACCATTACTGAATACACGATTCATACATCAATATTAATAACACTATTCATTAATTAGGACTGTTAAAATTTCCAAAAGTTCACGTGTACAAGAACATACTTGAAAGTTTGGAAACAACACAGTCTTCAGCATACATACAATATTAATTAGATAATCTGAAGTCAACAAAACAAGGCCAAAGACATATTTTGTGAATTATAAAATTTATTTTTTTTGTTCCTTTTGAGATCGAGTAACAGGCCTGCTTGTTGTCTCTTGAATTTTCCTTTTTCGTTTGCCAACAACTTTAGCCACAACAGAGCCACTTTGAGTGGCCTCTGGCACTTCACGGGCAGGGCTTGTGGCCAGTGACTCACCTACAGGGCTTTTGGGCAGTAACTCACCTACAGGGCTTTTGGGCAGTGACTCACCTACAGGGCTTGTGGGCATTGACTGTTCACCTACAGGACTTGTGGGCAGTGACTGTTCACCTACAGGGCTTTTGGGCAGTGACTCACCTACAGGGCTTTTGGGCAGTGACTCACCTACAGGGCTTTTGGGCAGTGACTCACCGACAGGGCTTGTGCCCACTGACACATGTGAGCAAGTTGGTAGACACTGCACAAGTGATGGTTGGTCTGTTTCATGTGTGTCTTTTTTTGTTTGTGTCCAAAAACTGGTCAGTAGTAACTGCTTGTGCTGTTTTGTTTTTGTCGCCTCCTTTGTAGGTGTCAGCTCCTGATTTTGTACAGATGGCAGCGGTAGGATGTCGTCAGGAACCTGCACAGCAATGTCTGCTACTTGAGCGGTAAAATTCGGACCTGGGGAATGAAGCTCAGATGCATGTGGTGAAAAATTACCAGCATGTAAAGATCCTGCCTGTGAGGTGTTGAAGTTTAAATGTGGTACAGTAGTCATTCTCAAGTAATTTGCTTGGGTTTGCTGAACAACTAATGCTTCGAATGAGGTGTTGATTTTTTGCAACTGTTTAGGCACTTCAATGAAGACTCTGTGGAGATGTGCCAATTGTGATATCGTCTCTTCCTGCAGTGCAATCATCCTTTCCAGCACTGTCATCAGATCAGAATGGCGTCGATTTTCTGCTTCCACAATTTTTCCCTCAGAAGCTACAATTGCATCGTATGTGGTAGTTGATGGACGATTTGGCGGTAAAACTGTTTCAATTGGAACCTCTTCATGCTCACTTGATTGTATTTCTGTGTCTATGGCGGTGGCATCATCATCATCATCTTCATCATCATGTTCTACAAATAAATGTACACATTATTAAATGGCATGTTAATCTCTGCTGTGTTACTATGTAATTATACTGTGTCATAAGTAACAACTAACATGTTTCCATACGTTTTATAACCTCACATAAAAAACTACCTTGACTTACGAATAATGTTTGGACTCAGTATGAAATATGAATGAATGAAAACTTGCTGTAAACTCAGAACTCCTACATGATAGTTAACATCACTAACACAATACATGTTGCCTTACACTTAATTTTCACTGACACTAAGTAATCCTATTTAAAGAACATGTGCAAAACAAATAATGAACATGACAACATAACATATAGAAGTGCACATATTATAGTGCCACCAACTGATACACTCACCTTCTAGGTGTGTTGAGCTGCATGACCCAGGTGAAGACACTTGTTCCGTCTCAGGTGACACATGTCCTCCAGGGGCAACTATATATAACAATAACATTAGTTTTACATTTACATGTGTAAATATTGAACAAACAGTTATTGTATGTTCAGTATTTATGAGTACCTAACAGCATCAGTTACTTAAACGAAAATGTGTGTCTGAAAGTGAACATAAATAGTTGTAATAACAATGTACATGCCTGTGTACTTAGAACGTTTGAGTTCCCTAACATACAACATACTATGTTTCTGCAGTAATGCATGAGGATAAATAGATTAAAATTGTACATAAAAATCATATGTTGTGTAGTGATATCAGTATCATAATGTACATAAGTATCATGAGATGAACATTCCCAATGGTTATCATGAAGGTGGTCATATAGCAAAAAGTTTTGTTTTTGGTACAGGATATGTGTGGTACATTAATAGAAGATGTGGCACACCTGAATGTGCCTGTCACTCAACAAGACAAGACATGCAGTGTGTGATAATGTGTCGTTGATAGTAGTTCAACTATAGATATGAGTGAACAAATGTGTGACGTACGGTTTGATAACTAATGAGTTGTTGGGGCATTTAGTAGCTAGAGTTACGCTTTCAAATGAGTGTGATTAACTTCAGTTGTGCTAGTCAGGTTGTAAGAACGGTATTCCCTTCCCCAAAAAGCCTAATCAGCCAGACCTTTCAATTACTTCAAACAGGTGAAAATGGTGTGAACTAAGTTGACCCTAAAATGAGCCTGTAATTTGTGTGTGTGCTGAACCCCACCCCCTCTGTTGAAGTGTATGCTGTGATGAGATATTAATTGCAGCTGCTTTAACACAATGGTAGAGGAGCTAAATAGTCGTCTGCAGTGTTTAAGTTATGAACACAATGACATAACATATGCTACGTGTGCCTCATTATGCTGTCTGTATATGACATTAAGCAAAAATGGACCTTTTCATAAACAACTATAGATGTGTTAGTGCAAGTGATGTTTGTTGGCCGTTGCATGCAATATATTTGATGCATGTTTAAAATAGGCAGTAATGTCGTGTTTGTAGGAGTAAAATAAATAAAATACACAATAATATTATACATATTTATGTTCTGTACCTGTAGGTAGTAATAATTTCTCATTATCATGTGTTACACATGTGTGCTACCCTGTTGTTCCCCATCTTCGCCCACCATAAATTGCTTCCAATGCAGCAAAGCATTGTGGGAATTCACATGCAAATGAGCACGCAATGCAACGTGGTATATTAGTTACTGCTTTTAGTAGGACTACAACAGATATGTCTAATTTGACACACACACACACACACACTATATATATATATATATATATATATATATATATATATATATATACTGCACCGACACACTTTATTCGAGCAAATACCCAGTATGTACCTGGCAGATACCTGGAATGCGCCGCTCCTCACCTCTGACAAGCCCCGTTGCGTTTGCCTTCCCAGCCTGGGTTCATGCCTGGCTGACGGGCGGCTGATCTGTTAAATGATAATGATTAGGATTTAATAGGCTGCAATGCTTCGCGTGTCTACCAGATGGCATAAATTCATGAATTGTAATGCAGTATATATATATATACTGTGCAGTATTGCAGCCAGCGGGAATAAAATGCTTCAATCCCTGCCTGGAAAATAACCCAATGCACTCGGGCAGAAAACAGTCACAAACCTCAATACACCCGGGTATACACAAATTCGTGGGACTAGCCAAGCTCGAATAAAGTGTGTCGCCAGTGTATATATATATATATATATATATATATATATATATATATATATATGAGAGACAGAGAGAAACAGACATATACATATATAGATGTAGGTATGTTTATATTGGGAAGACACTATAAAAAGCTGCGTAAATATGCAAAATAACTGTAAACAACGACACGCCTAGTACAGTAATATTTCTCACCTGGTGGAAATTGTGAGGGATAAATTCCAATATCACGGTCACCAGCCAATCCCTCCACGACGACGGGAAGTAATTTTGCCCGAAGCAGCTCCTCCAATGGAGTTAATATCAGACGTTGTGGTGTCGGCCCACCTCCAGTGCCAGTAGCATGCACGCGTTGGTCTTGTATTTTCCTTTTTAATTTTGACCTAATATCGTCAAATCTCTTGTGACAATTCCGCTTGTCCCTGACATGATTCCCACACGCATTGACACCAATGACTATTCTGTCCCACATTTCTTTTCTGCTTGATGCACTTGTCCGCCCTTGAAAAACATATAAAATATATGAGGCCAATTAATAATAATAGAAGCACCAGTTTCCTACACTGCTAGCTGTTCCAAGAGATAGCAAACATGCTGTTTTAGGTGTAATATGTGAAGCACATGAGCATTCACTACTAAACCTATACATGTAAGCAAGCTTGCATTCATATTGTATGCAGTTATGGCAAATTGACCGCCTGTGTTTAGTTGTCCTTGTAACGCATGATAAAAAGCTGTGTTTCCAGACTAATTAACATAGAAAGATATTCTGAACCCATATTTGCATATGAACAAAACTCAGATGACCTAGGATCACATGTATTTGAATAATAAATGTAAAGGTACACTTACCTAGTAAATGTCCATAGATACTGTCATAGTGCTCCAGAATCCCAGTGACAAGAGCTCTATTTTCCTGGTCATTGAAGCGAGGATTACGTGGCTTCTCCACACGTTTCTTCCGAGCAGGTTTAGGGTCAGAGCTTGGCTGGTGCTGACTGGACTCTCCTTCTTCCAATGGAAGAGCCTCCAAAAGCTGGCCACCAGCAAGCACGCCACCACCAGACACCCCATCAGCAACTGCGCCACCAGCAGCACTCCCAGCACCAGCACTCCCACTCCTAGCACCAGTACTCCCACTCCTAGCACCAGCACTCCCACTCCTAGCACCAGCACTCCCACTCCCAGCAACAGCACTCCCACTCCCAGCAACAGCACTCCCACTCACAGCAACAGCACTCCCACTCCCAGCAACAGCACTCCCACTCCCAGCAACACCACTCCCACTCCCAGCAACAGCACTCCCACTCCCAGCAACACCACTCACACTCCCAGCAACACCACTCGCAGCACCAGCACTCCCACTCCCAGCAACAGCACTCGCACTCCCAGCAACATCACTCCCCTGAACAGTACGTTCACTCCGACACGTACTCGCACGAGTAGCACTCCCACTCCCACCAGCATCACTCTTCCCACGCTTTGCGGGCATACTTACAGCACTCACAAAAAACAGACAAGAAATGTACAGCCAATCACACGAAACACTTCCACATATAAAACAAGACAAAGATGTAAACAAAACAACAAAGGACAAAGCTTTCCCAATACACAACAAGTCTCTCAGTCAATATGCAAATCTTAAATCACCAAGCTCTGTGCGTCTCTCTCTCTCTCACTCCCAACAACACAGAGAATGATTAGCAGTACACGTTGCCTTTAAATATGGCGCGCTATCCAATACATGCTTGGTTCGCCTGATTCAGCAAGATTTGTGATTGGGCAACCTAACAGCACCCCGCCACGCACGCCGATACACCTGTGTGTGATCGGCTAATCATCGTGAAAGTGGGCGGATTTGTTTTCGGCTTGATTTTGAATGTATTCGCCACTTACTGCATACGGAGAGGAAAAATCGCCAATAACATGACTAATCGGTAAGCTTGCCGATTTCACATATTCGTCGCTTACTGCATGAGGCCCATAAACTTCTAGCCAACAAACTGAGGAGGATGCGGGTGAGGTCACAAATAACAGCGATCAAGGATAAAAAGGGCAATATTATCTATAATGATAAAAGAATTGCACAAGAGTTTATCAAGTTTTATACAAAACTATATAACTTAAATTCCTCTAAAGGAACCCCCCAGCTCTCAAACTCAGAGGTCATCGCGAAAACTGTAATTTGCCCCAGCTGACTGAAGATGAAACCAAAGTGTTAAACGGTAAAATCACCCAGGCTGAACTAATGGAAGCAGTTAAAGCACTAAAAATATCAAAGGCCCCTGGCCCTGATTGCTTTAATGGTGATTATTACAAAAAAATCCTGCCCATACTCTCACCATATCTACTAGCAATGTACAATTCGTTCATGGAAGGAAAACCAATTCCGCCAGCTATGTCAACAGCAAACCTGGCTATAATACACAAAGAAGGGTGAGACCCCATGCACTGTGGTAGCTACCGTCAAATTTCATTATTAAATAATGATCTGAAATTATATAGTAACATTCTAGCAAATAGATTAAACCCTATTCTACCTAGATTGATCCATTTTGATCAAGTAGTGTGTGTCAGGTAGACAGGCCTCAGATAAAACCTGGAAAATAATAAATATAGTGGACCATGTTTATCTCACGGGAACCAGAGCCATACTTCTGAGTCTAGACGCAGAGAAGGCGTTTGACAGAATAGATTGGGAATTCTTAGATAAAACATTACAGAAATTCGGATTCCAAGATTCTTTTCTGGAAGGAGTTTGAGTATTATACCAAAACCCGACGGCCTCTTTTAAGCTTTCAGGGAATGGTCTGAACCCAATTCAAATTAGGAATGGAACAAGACAAGGCTGCCCATTGTCCCCTCTTCTTTTTGCCTTAACAATTGAACCACTAGCTGCAAACATATAGCGAATAAGGATATCAGGGTATACAGTAGTAATTGGAAAAACAAATTATAAAATCTCTTTGTTAGCAGATTATATCATTTTAACACTAGCAAGCCCCAAGATCTCTATACCTAATTTCCAAAGAGCCCTCTAAGAATTTGGAAAAATCTCAGGGTACAAAATTAATAATGATAAGTCAGAAGCTCTAAATCTAAACCTCCCAGACCCAGAGATTACATTTCTAAAATTGAATTTCAACTATATGTGGAGTTCCTCTCACATTAAATATCTGGGAGTAAATGTGACAAGGCACTACCATTCTATATACCAGAGCAACTACCCACCCCTATTTGACAGAATCAAACGATGACCTGACAGGGTGGCACAGATTCCAGTTATTGTTGATAGGGAGAATAGTCTCAGTTAAAATGAATATACTCCCCAGATTACTATATCACTTTCAGACTCTCCCTGTCTGGATACCTGGATCTGAATGAAAAAAAATATAAAATAGAATACAGCAGGGCCCCACTAATACGGCGGGTTCCGTTCCGGGCCCCCGCCGAAAAGCGGAAATCACCGAAAAGTGGGGCTCTAGCGATCGATGCAAAAATAATATGCATTGCTTACCTTAGACGTATTTTTACATCGGCCGCCATCACGCAACGTTATCCAGCACGGGAAGATAAGGGAAACATCAATTGTGCGCCGACACACACTACTTCCGGTTCTACGGTGGCCGAAGGGAAGGTACACACCAATTGTGCGCTGACACGCACTACGTGTACTTCCGGTTCAAAGGTCTACTGTACAACAGCTGAAAGGGATCTTGGCCAACCAGGAAGGCAATCAAGCATCTACAAGTAAGATGGCTTAGTGCCAGTCACTGATGGGTTTGGGGGGACTTGGGTGGGCAGTGCCTGTCACTGATGGGTGTGGGGGCACTACGGTGGGCAGTGCCAGTCACTGATGGGTGTGGGGGGACTAGGGTGGGCAGTGCTTGTCATGGATGGGTGTGGGGGCACTAGGGTGGGCAGTGCCAGTCACTGATGGGTGTGGGGGGACTAGGGTGGGCAGTGCCTGTCACTGATGGGTGTGGGGGCACTAGGGTGGGCAGTGCCTGTCACAGATGGGTGTGGGGCACTAGGGTGGGCAGTGCCAGTCACTGATAGGTGTGGGGGGACTAGGGTGGGCAGTGCCTGTCACAGATGGTGTGGGTGCACTATGGTGGGCAGTGCCAGTCACTGATGGGTGTGGGGGGACTAGGGTGGGCAGTGCCTGTCACTGATGGGTGTGGGGGCACTAGGGTAGGCAGTGCCTGTCACTGATGGTTGTGGGGTCACTAGGGTGGGCAGTACCTGTCACAGATGGGTGTGGGGGCACTAGGGTGGGCAGTGCCAGTCCCTGATGGGTGTGGGGGGACTAGGGTGGGCAGTGCCTTTCACGGATGGGTGTGTGGGCACTAGGGTGGCAGTGCCAGTCACTGATGGGTGTGGGGGGACTAGGGTGGGCAGTGCCTGTCACTGATGAGTGTGGGGGGACTAGGGTGGGCTGTGCCTGTCACTGATGGGTGTGGGGGCACTAGGGTGGGCAGTGCCAGTCACTGATGGGTGTGGGGGGACTAGGGTGGGCAGTGCCTGTCACTGATGGGTGTGGGGGCACTAGGGTGGGCAGTGTCTGTCACGAATTCAGCACAGGATGTACTGTACAGAACTGGGTAAAGGGGCACAGGGAGGAGACTAACCCAGGCACAGAACTGGGTAAAGGGGCATCCTTGCCAAAACACGTCAAGAAAAAGGCTCATACTTATAGCATTGTACAGTACAGTACCTTGGAGGTATATTTTATTGTGTACAGTAGCATGACAAACACTGAACACTGCTGTACTGTACAGTACACTGCTTAATAGGAATAATCCTACAACTCTGCAAAACTACAGTACTTCTGGTTCAAAGGTCTACTGTACAACAGCTGAAAGGGATCTTGGCCAACCAGGAAGGCAATCAAGCATCTACAAGTAAGATGGCTTAGTGCCAGTCACTGATGGGTGTGGGGGGACTTGGGTGGGCAGTGCCTGTCACTGATGGGTATGGGGGGACTACGGTGGGCAGTGCCAGTCACTGATGAGTGTGGGGGGACTAGGGTGGGCAGTGCCTGTCATGGATGGGTGTGGGGGCACTAGGGTGGGCAGTGCCAGTCACTGATGGGTGGGGGGGACTAGGGTGGACAGTGCCTGTCACTGATGGGTGTGGGGGCACTAGGGTGGGCAGTGCCTGTCACAGATGGGTGTTGGGGCACTAGGGTGGGCAGTGCCTGTCACTGATGGGTGTGGGGGGACAAGGGTGGGCAGTGCCTGTCACAGATGGTGTGGGTGCACTATGGTGGGCAGTGTCAGTCACTGATGGGTGTGGGGGGACTAGGGTGGGCAGTGCCTGTCACTGATGGGTGTGGGGGCACTAGGGTGAGCAGTGCCTGTCATGGATGGGTGTGGGGGCACTAGGGTGGGCAGTGACAGTCACTGATGGGTGTGGGGGGACTAGGGTGGGCAGTGCCTGTCACTGATGGGTGTGGGGGCACTAGGGTGGGCAGTGTCTGTCACGAATTCAGCACAGGATGTACAGTACAGTACTGTACAGAACTGGGTAAAGGGGCACAGGGAGGAGACTAACCCAGGCACAGAACTGGGTAAAGGGTCATCCCTGCCAACACACGTCAAGAAAAAGGCTCACACTTATAGCATTGTACAGTACAGTACCTTGGAGGTATATTTTATTGTGTACAGTAGCATGACAAACACTGAACACTGCTGTACTGTACTGTACACTGCTTAATAGGAATAATCCTACAACTCTGCAAAACTACAAAAATGGAAATGCAAAAAATACAGAAATTGCACATACAGTACAGTACTGTAGGCTGTCAAACATTACTGTAAAAAGGAACAGTACAGTACAATAGAGATTAACAAATGCAGTACAGTACTGTAACTACAGTACAGTACTTGGTTTTCCAACGGAGTCTGTTCAGGTGGTGGCGTTGGATGGAGTGTTGGATGTGCCATTCGTTGTGAGGTGAGGCGTTGGATAGCGAGGGCTACCTGTACTGTACAGGATTTATTGTCCAAAGGATGAAGTTGATGGCACTTCATCATCATGGGACACAACACATCTTATTCGTTTTGATGATGGCGAATTGGATGAATCTCTTGCAGGACTTTGTGTTGCTGTTACTGTTGGATGTGAAGATTCTTCAAGGGTAGCGGTCGCAGTTGAAGGTTGTGATGGCACTTTACTAAAGAACGAAAGCAATGAAAGTTACCTTGAGGATTGCTGTCTCCTTTCCCTTACAATTTCTTTATAGC
Source organism: Ascaphus truei (assembly GCF_040206685.1). Lineage (NCBI taxonomy): Eukaryota > Metazoa > Chordata > Amphibia > Anura > Ascaphidae > Ascaphus > Ascaphus truei. Next base: position 225,774,258 of record NC_134483.1, on the reverse strand, counting down.
ATGCCATCGCGTTTTGAAGGCTTGCATTCACTTTAGAACTTCTTTTGAAATTTGGATCAATCCTCTCAAAAGTTGCCATCCCCTTTTCGATACAGTTGATAGCTTCATCCAAACCCTTGGTTGTCATTTCTACAGGAACATCAGGACTATTATCAGGATGTGACTCCTCGTTGCAAAACATCCTTCTATGCTCATCAATCAGAAGAAGATCTTCATCTGTTAGGGGCTGATCATGGGATTCAAAAAATTCATTTACATCCTCAGGCTCGACTTCCAAATCTAATTCCCTTGCCATTTCCAAAATATTTGTAGTGGCTTCCTCCAAGTGATTCTCGAAATCTTCATAATCATCCATAAGTGTGGGAATTAGTTTCCTCCAAACACCTTTTAAGGTTGATTATTTCACTTCTTCCCATGCATCTCTAATAGTTTTTATACCATCCAATATTGTGAAGCCTTTCCAAAATGCTTTTAATTTATTTTCTCTAGGCCCAGCTGCTCTGTCACTGTCTAAGACATCAATATCCTTAGGAAAAGTTCTCCTTAGGTAATAGGATTTAAACACCGCAATTAAACCTTGGTCCATAGGCTGCAGCAATGAAGTTGTATTTGCAGGTAGAAACATAAATGTTATCTCCCTGTACAAACCAATTAGACCTTTAGGATGACTTGGGGAATTGTAAGTGATAAGTAAAATCTTAAAAGGAATATTCTTGCTCCTGCAATAAGCCTCAACAGTAGGCTTAAAATAGTCTGTGAACCAATTTGTGAAAAGAATCCCAGCCATCCAACCATTTGAATTGGATTTATAATAAACAGGAAGGCTAGCTTTTGCATAATTCTTTAGGGCCCTAGGATTTTCTGACCGGTAAATCATCATAGGTTTTAACTTGCAATCGCCAGCTGCATTAGCGCCTAGCAAGAGAGTTATCCTGTCTTTTGCAGGCATGGCCTTCTCCTCTTTAGCAATAAAAGCAATAAAAGTACGAGACGGCATCTTCTTCCAATATAGGCCTGTTTCATCCACGTTGAAAATCTGCTGCTTAGTGTATCCACCTTCTTCGATGACCTTCGCAAGCTCACGTGGATAACTTTCTGCAGCTTCTGTATCAGCACTGACTGCTTCACCCTGCACTCTGATGTTATGGAGCTGGCTTCTTGCCTAAAACCTATTAAACCAGCCTCTGCTAGCTTCAAATGTATCAGCAGTTACGTCACCTCTGTCAGCCTTCATATTATTGAAGAGACTTAGGGCCTCATGCAGTAAGCGTCGATAATGCTTTTGAAAATTGGCTTTGAGATTCAGTAAGCGGCGATAAGTTTATGTTATCGGCATTTTTCTGTCCCGATAAAAAAATTTCGCCGTTCGCCTGCCGATAAGCCGTTTTTCGGCACCTTTCGCCACTTTTTTAAATCGGCTGTATTCAAGTAGCAAAATCAGCTTATCGGTGCTGATCGGCACTACAAAATTGAGAGTTCTTCGGCAATTTGTCCCGCCAACTAAAGTTGGCAAGTTGGAGGGGAGAACGATCGCTAAGGTTGCCGGAACGGCACATAGAAAAAAAAAATCATCTGTACATCAATGGAGTCAATGGAGCGGGGACGTATAACATTATAGTAGTGTTTACATTCTATTGCTCACAATACAAATGTGTTAAGCATTACAGTGTGGAGGTCATTCACTGCATTGTGTCACACCTTACGTGTATTATTTGCATAACATTGTACTTTTATATGTTCTCATTATTTGCCTCTCACATTACTCATCATGTGATGATGTGTCAATGGAAAATCCTATACTCAACTCTTAAAGGAGAACCTCACATCATATCACATATCTTACTGAACTGTGCGACAATTTATTACATGATGTTACACATGTCACACATCTAACACATCCACCGTATATTCAGGTTGCTATACATTTCAGAATGCTTGTAATGTGTAACGCATCATCAAACGTTAATGTACATCTTTCTTCTCATGTTTACATGTACTTTGTGTCCTCCCTTTTTTGATGACGTCCACTATTGGACACTCAATCACATTGCATGTTTACATTGTAAACGTTGCATTACAAGCACTTCATGCTAACTTATATACACATCTACAATAGTTACTCATTGTTACATGTTTCAAACGGATTCAATAGCAACTATCCTCATTACATAAATGTATGCATATGCACAGTACAATTAATTGATGTGAACATGTGACACTAACATGGCAAATTAGACATGTTGAAACAAACTTTTTCTACGTCAATGTCATGGTTTTATCATAATTATATGACTGAGTGTTGCGTTCAGAAGTGGTACATGCATTACACATTGCACTAATACTTTACAATGAATGCTTGTACAAAGCTTCACGTTACATCATTGTGAAATATCAGGATTGGCTGCTGAATACACAGAAATAATACTTGTTAGATCAAATGGATACAGCTTGGGAGCAAAGTACTTGAATATGTTAATGTAGCACGTAGCACTTTACCAACTCACCTGACATCATCACATAGCTATATAAAGGACGGAAATTACATGCTCATTCACAGCTACAGACCTCAAAATGATGCGATTGTTTAGGAGACGGAGGAACCTTTTATTGCAAGAGTGGATTGCTGATGAAGAGAATGACATAGGGCAAGGGAGGGACAGAGGCAGGGACAGTGACAGGGACAGGCACCCAGACAGAACAGGGACAGGGAGAGGGACAAGAGATGAGAGGAGAAGACAGAGGAGACAAGTTGTGGCTCGTCCTCATGTGTACAGGGAGAGAACCCTGTTAGATTGAATGAGTGAGGAGGAGATAGTAAGTCGCTATCGTTTGAGTTCAGCAGCAATCTTATCTCTTTATGAAGAGATAAGGGGAGATTTAGATTTTGTGACAGCAGAGGTCGTGCAGTCCCTGGGCTTGTTAAAATGCTGTGATCATTACATTATCTTGCTTCCACGTCATTCCAGACAACTGTGGGCATAGTGGGCGGGGTCTCGCAATCTACATTCTCGCGGGCCTTTACCCAGTTTCAATATGCACTCAATAGACGCGCTAGGAATTATATTTATTTTCCTAAAGAGCAGACAGAGTGGCTGGAAGTCAAGAATGGCTTTTATGCCATAGCCGGGATACCATGTGTGATGGGTGCAATCGATTGCACCCATGTTGCTTTGATTCCGCCTAGTCAGAGTGAGCATGTTTACCGCAACCGTAAGCACTACCATTCCCTGAATGTACAGGTGGTATGCGATGCCACAATGAAGATTATGCATGTGGTAGCCAAATTCCCTGGTTCCAGTCACGATTCCTATATGCTGAAGAACTCATCAGTCTTCCATGCTTTCGAAGAAGGCCATTTTGGACCTGGTTGGCTGCTGGGTGAGTACATATTTGGATGTTGTAACACAAAACTCTTTTTTTTCTAGGAATTATTGTATTTTATAATGTTATCACTAATGTTACCTTATGTGTGCTCCATTGATTATAGGTGACTCAGGATACGGAATTAGGCCGTGGCTCTTGACCCCGGTGCCAAACCCTCAAACTGAACCAGAGGAGAGGTGCAATGCTGCCCATATATCTACGCGATCCGTTATAGAGAGGACATTTGGGCTTCTCAAGACAAGATTTAGGTGTCTCGATCGAACTGGTGGGACACTTCAATATAACCCTAAAAAAGTGTCTGGTATTATCATTGCATGTTGCATTTTGCACAATGTGGCACTCAGACATCATGTAGAAACAGACATAGGTCAGGCTTTGGAGGAGGAGCATCCCATCAATGTCCCAGCTGACAATGATCAAACAGCCAGTGGTGTAGAGACACGCCAGAATGTCATAAATACTTTTTTTTCATGTACTGTAAGTAAATACATATATGTTCATATTACTACTTTTATATATTGATTATGTTATATTAAACCTACATTTTGTCAAATACCATTCTCTTAGGAAACAGATGAATATGGGTCGCACACCTTTCTCTTCTATGCTGTGTGTACAAATGCATGTGGCACCGGTATATCATTCATCCACAGGTTATATAATCCTTCTTAGAATGTAAAGTTGTTGTGTGTATGTGAATACAGCAAGTGTTACAAATGAATAATTTCGTACCATTGTCTTGTTGATTATGCTAAGACAATACACATAGTATGGCCATAGTCATTCCTTACTGCAGTATGGTTACATACAATGTTATTGTTACACTGTGACATGTGCATCACTATGATGTGTACACCAGTGTGCTTTTCATATTATATGTTATCAAATATACATGGCGTTTCATATTTAACACCAAATACACACTTTGGTGTGTTGCTTACCTTAATGAAGATGTCATGACAATGTTTGATATTTATATATATATATTTTTTTATTTATTAGGTATATGTCCTCAATGACTGCTCATGGTATGTATATGAACTTACATCTTCCATAAGATGTGTCAACCTCTATATACGTATACTTATAGGATGTATCAACCCAACATATTTGAAAAAATGAGATTTTACAAACATGTTGTTTCTGTATAATGTACATGCTTTTAGCTACACTTGATGGTTCATGTGCATTGTATTATTAAAAAAATGGTGACATGACATCACATTTAATGTATGTTCCCTAACAAATTCCATTAATGTAATATAGTGGTGGGTGTAGAGAAGGGGATAAATGCTGCTATAATTGTGAATATGGGAGGTGAATAACCACGGATGCACATGAGTGATCATAACACTCCATGCATGATTGTCTGTAAACACACCAATGCTTGGTACATCTTGTACTTAGCAACGTATGTGATTACTTATTGTATGAATTAATTTTTTAGTTTATTTTTACATTGTCACATGTGTATGTATAAGTCACACATGTGTGTTGATTTGACCTACATGTAACAAGTGTCTAAATGTTTACACCATGCAAAATATTTCAAATATTTATTAGTAAATTGTCATAATTCATTCTACCCAATGTCAATCTTGTTAATATAGTTGTAATGTCATTCACATAACTTTAGCATTATTATGATGATCATTTACAAGTAATGTCAACATATGAAGGTCAATCACGTGGACATTTGCATAGGCCCACTTTTCAGCACCACTGTTTGTGTGTGTCTCAATTTGTGTATGATGCATGTTTAACAACGTCAAATGATATAATCATTATTATTATGTTAGTTTATATCATCAGACTCACTTTACTCTGCATGTGTTGAACGTTCACTAAACACACAAAACTATATTTACTTTTGTTAATCAAAGATACACAGAAAATTTCATGTTTACATTATCTGTACCTAATATTCATAACATCATGCATTATAGGTGAGCACTACAAGTTGGGTCTAAAATTTTACTTTGCAATTAAAAACCATTTTAAAACATCCCAATTTAACTTGTCTACTTTCACATATAATGGCTACGTGGTTTTATGTACCTTTAACATACTTAATACAGTCATACGTTCCATTATACAATATACTACACAAATGTGTTTGCAGAGTGGGAATGGTTGTTCTATATTTAACAGAGCATGACATATAATGTTATTACAAAATAAAGAACACACATAAAATCTGAAAAATGCATTGTTTAGCAACATCATTATGTTAATTAAGTGGTTATGAAATATATGCATAACCGGATCACATTCTGTATTGTTTGTTAATATGCGCAGCAAGCATTATAAAAATTGTTGCATATGTACTATATTAGTTGGTCGCTCCTCCTCACAATCATCTCATATAACGATTGGCTCTTCTGAAATGATACATTGATCCCATGTATTCATCCGCAACATCTATGAAATACAGCAAACACATCATCATGTCACAGATGGCACATTTATATATGTGTAGCCATGACAACGCGTTACACATCTCTATATGACAGTGTATATCCACGCTTATTTCACGTATATGTTGAAAGTGCAAGGTTAAAATTAAACATAATTATGTATCCTTTTTATAATGACGTTGCTGGCATAACTACAGATATGATCTTTCCGTTGCCTGTATACATAATAATGTGCGCACACATCTTAATTTGTGCACGCACTTCACGATTGTGTGGACTAAGTGTTAGCGCATGCGCTAAACAATGTCTACGCTGTGCGTTGAATACATGTCCCTCCATGTTGTTACTAGCATTAAGCATATCATATTTCTAAGAAATCCAATTTTCGCTAAACTAAATTACTTCTACACACGTACTTCTTAAAACTTTTAAAACGGACGTGTGTGGACGGAACCAACGGCCGATCAGCCAATGAGTGACTAAAAGAAGTGTGACGTCATGTTAAGGCAACGTGAAGTGCACGCAAACACTCCTCCCACTTATTTAACATTGGCCTACCGCGCTGTGCACGGCCACAAACACAGACGAACGCGCATGACACAGTGCACTGACCGGAACAATAACAAACGCCCACAGCCAATAAGTTTTCACGCGTGCACATCGTTTGGGGCGGGGCTTACATCCGTAAACCTTTTTAAGGACGCATTGGGACATGACAGGGTTCCCACGTCATATGTGGCAGACCGTGTTTTTTTAGATGTTGCATGATAAACAATGAGGTGTGGTAGTATAATGAAAATACTGGTTACACTGATCTATAATGAGACACACACACCTGGGTATCTCTATCTATCTGTATATATATATATATATATATATATATATATATATATATATATATATATATATATATATATATCTCAGTACAAAAGTTAAATATGTATAATAAAACATATATATATATATATGTCTCTAAAAAGACAAATTCAATATGTGTATACGTGTGTGTGTGTATATTACTGTATGTAAGGCCTTATATGTAATCAGGGATTGTTATATTGCTCATACTTATTTCAAGGGTTAAACATTACAGGGTGAGTATGTTTGAGGGCCTATTAGAGTCACCTGTGTCCAATTAGTCGTTAACAGCAAACAAGGCCTTTTGTGAGGCAGCAAGGCATGTAGTGTTAAAAAATATAATATATATATTTCCTGTAGTTCTACACTGAACCTATTGATGCAAGTAAGTAGGCCTTGGATAAAACATCTTACAAGTGTAATCTAGGTGAGTGAATTATGTGCTTCATAATATTAGGCCCATATTGTTTAAAAGTGTCAGAACAGGTATATGTCACTAACACAAGGCCTGTTTTATTACAATACTGTGTTATAACAAGAAAGCATCATATGTATCTTGTCATAACAATCTCTCTCTCTCTATATATATATATATATGTATATGTATATAAATATATATATGTATATATGTGTGTGTGTGTGTGTGTGTATATATATATATATATATATATATATATATATATATATATATATATATATATATATATATATATATATATATACAAAGGAAAAAAGAGGAGAGAGCGCACGCCCATAGCGTAAAAAAGTCAATTTAATGAGGGGAGGGGGGGAGAGGGGGGGTAAAAAACGCACTTACAAAAGTACAATAAAATCAAGCATATGTGATAATAATCACCACCATCCGTTCAAACTGCATGCTCTTGGGGCAGTCCCAGGCTCCGTTGATGAAGGAGCGACGTCCCAGCAGATTTCCAGGGCTGGTGTGCTGTAGAAAAGTCCAAGAAAGTAGTTCCGTAGTGTTGATATCTATAGCACTAGCGCATGGATCAGTCCGCTCCAGCGCTTGGTATTGACTTCAATGTCAGTGCGTCTGACGTAATGACGCTCCCTGACGCGTTTCGTCAGTCACGGCTGACTTTTTCAAAGGGATATCTTGAGAGGGGGAGGTCCGGTATAAAACATCTTACAAGTGTAATCTAGGTGAGTGAATTATGTGCTTCATAATATTAGGCCCATATTGTTTAAAAGTGTCAGAACATGTATATGTCACTAACACAAGGCCTGTTTTATTACAATACTGTGTTATAACAAGAAAGCATCATATGTATCTTGTCATAACAATCTCTCTCTATATATATATATATATGTATATGTATATGTATATAAATATATATATGTATATATGTGTGTGTGTGTGTGTGTGTGTATATATATATATATATAGATACTACATATATATTAATACACATTCACATATATGTTCTTGTAACCAGTTGTCATACATGATGACATGGCAACATTAAGAATCTTGAAGGAAGGTGAAGATAAGTAATCTTTTACAGTTAATCCTGCTCTAAACTGAAATGTAACATGTAAGCAGTTATATAGATAGTTAATTAATTTTGAATGTGAATAATATTAACATGCAATGGCTACCTAAATTACCTACCAAACACACACAAATACTATGTTAACCAGCTAAGTGAATGTCGCCTACTGTAAACATTTCAACTGTGTAATGTTGGACCATTTCTGAACAGATGATTAATACATAAATATTATTTACATTATGCGTTCATTCAGACTGTGAACATTTCCAAACCTTCACGTGTACAAGGACATACTTGAATGTTTGGAAACAACAGGTCTTGATCATACATACAATATTCATTACATAATCTAAATTAAACACCACAAGCCAAAATACAGATTTACTTAATGTGAAAATGTATTGTTTTTTTCCCTTTTGAGACCGAGTCACAGGCCTGCATGTTGTCTGTTGTTTTTGCCTTTTACCTTTGGCAACGACTTTAACCAAAACTGAACCAGTTTCACTGACCTGTGGCACTTGAGGGGCACTTCAGGGGCAGGGGGATTGGCCAGTGACACTTCAGGGGCAGAGGGATTGGCCAGTGACACTTCAGGGCAGGGGGATTGGCCAGTGACACTTCAGGGGCAGGGGGATTGGCCAGATGTTTGCTCCGTTTCGTGTTTTTGTTTTTTACTTTGTTTCCAAACACTTGTTAGTAGTAATTGTTTGTGTAACTTTCTTTTTGGTGCCTCCTTTGTAGGTGTCAGTTCCTGATTGTCAACAGATGGCAGCGGTTGGATGTTGAGAGGGTCATGCACACAACTTGCAGCTAATGTACCGGTACCATCCCGAAGTGGGGAATGAAGATCAGATGGCTGGGATGAAAAACTAGCAGCATTTAATGATCCATCCTCTGATGGGGTAAAGTTGAATTGTTGTGCTGTTGCAGTCCTTCTCAAGTGATTAGCTTGGCTTAGCTGAACAACTACTGCTTCTAATGTGTTGTTTAATTTTTCTATTTTTTTAGGAACTTGGATGAAGATTCTCTGGAGATGTGACAATAGTGATATCGCCCTTTCCTGATGAGCTATCATTATTTCCTGCTGTGATATCATCCTTTCGTGCACTGACATCATATCTGAATGGCGATGATTTTCTGCTGCAGAAGCTGCTATTGCTGAGTATGTGTTACCTGCAGGAGGAATTGACTGTGTTACTCTTTGACTGGGAACATGTTCATGCTCACTTGATTGAATTTCTGTATCTTTGGCAACATCAGGTTCTAAAAATAAATGAACACATGATGAAATGGCATGCTAATGTCTGCTGGTTTACTATATAATGATAGTTGTTGTCACAGTGTAACACCTAATATATTTACATATGTTTTATGTCGTCACATTAAAATGTACCTTGACTTAAGAAATATGTTTCGACTCACAACTCCTAGATGATAGTTTACATCACACACAATACATGTTCTCTTTATAAACTTCATATTCAGTGACAATAAGTGATCTGATTTACATTATATGTCAAAGGCATTTAACATAACATATATAAATGAACATATTAGATGTTCTGCACCTCATACACTCTTCTTCCAGGTGCGATGAGCTGGATGTCCCAGGTGAAGAGACTTTTTTAGTCTCAGGTGACACATGACCTCCAGGAGCAACTATATCGAACAGTAACATAAGTTGTTAATTGACATGTGTACATAATGAACATTGATTTTGTGTATTTTGAGTATTTATGGCTAACTAACATCATCACTTCATGAAATGAAAAGATGTGTCTGTCAAACTGAACACTCTCCATTGTAATAACAATGTACATGACAGTGTACTTGGGACTTTTTTGTTCACTACCATACAACATACAATGTTTATGCAGTAATGGTTGAAAAAAATAATTGTTCTATTGGGCATACACTGCATATGTTGTGCAGTAATATAACAATAATAATGTACATTACTACCATGACACCAACGTTGACTATGATTATCATTAAGTACGTAATAGTGGAAATGTTCTTGTTTATTGTTCCGGATATGTGTGCTACATTATTAGAAGCTGCTGCAGGGCTCAATGTGGATGCCACTCCACAACACATGCAGTGTGTCGCTCACAGATGCTACTGGTGTGATAATGTGGTGTTGATAGAAGTTTCAAAATATATATGAGTGAACGAATGTGTTATGTACGTTTTGATACATAGTGGTTTGGTGGGTGAAATTGTACATAGAGTTACCATTTCCAATGAATGTGATTAACTTATGTTTAGCTTGCCAGGTTTTAAGAACTGTAGTCCCTCCCCCAAAAGGTCACATCACCCTGACCTTTCAATTAATTCAAGCAGCAGAAAATGGTGTCAACAAAGTTGATCATAACATGACCCTGTTATCTGGCTGTGTGCACAACCCCACCCCCTGTGTTCACGTGTATGCTGTGATGACATATTAATTGCAGCTGCTTTAATACAATGGTAGATGAGCGAAATACTAGTCTGAAGTGTGCTACCTATGAACACAATTACATAACATATGCAACCTGTCCCTAATTATGCTCTCTGTATATGACATGAAGCAAAGTAGGACCTTCTATTAAACATAAGCAAATGTGTTAGTGCAAGTGATGTTTGTTGGCCGTAGAACGCAATATGTTCGATGCATGATTTGAAGAGGCAGTAATGTCGTGTTTGTAGGTGTTTCATAAATTACCTATCAATTTAATATATATGTATGTACTGCAACAGTACATATTAATGTTTGCTCATTTGCATGGCTTAGACAGGTGTGCAACCCTGTCGTTCCCCATCATCGGCCAGCATACAGCGCTTCCACTGCAGCAAAGGATTGTGGGCAATGACATGCAAATGAGCAGTCAGTGCCACGATATATATGAATTAGTGCTTTTAGTAGAACACCGAAATATAAATATATATTGATAGATAGATATAGAGAGAGAGACATATATACATATATATATATGTAGGTATGCTTATATTAGGAAGAAAGTATAAGTAGCAGCGGAAATATACAAAAGAACTGTAATGTACGACACGCCTAGTACAGTAACATTTGTCACCTGGTGGAAATTCAGACGAATAAATTCCGATGTCTCTGTCACCGGCCAAACCCTCCACGACGACGGGAATAATTTTTTGTCGCAGCTGCTCCTCCAATGGTGTTAAGAGGAGACGTTGTGCTGGCGGCCCACCTCCAGTGCCAGAAGCATGCAAGCGTTGTGCTTGTAATGTTTTTTTTAAGTTTGCCCTGATATCGTCAAATCTCTTGCGACAATTATTCCGGTCCCTGACATGATTCCCACACGCATTCACAGCAATTATTATTTGATTCCACATTTCTTTTTTGCATGCTGAACTTCTCCGCACTTGAAAACTATGCAAAATATATGACGTTCATTCTTAATAATAAAACGATAAATTTCCTAAACTTCTAGCTGTTCCAAGAGATACCAAACATGCTGGTTTAGGTGTAATATGTGTAGCACATGAGCATTTACTTGTAAACATAGACATGTAAGGAAGCTTGCATTAATATTGTATGAAGTTTGCACAAATTGAACGACTGAGTGTTCTTGTCGTTGTAAAGCTTGATTAAAATATGTGTTTGAAAAGTAAGTTACATTGATAGATATTATGGACCAATATTTTGATATGAAGACACCTCACATGACCTAGGATAATATGTATTTGAAGAATGAATGCAAAGGTAGACTTACTTACTAAATGGCCATACAGACAGTCATAGTGCTCCAGAATCCCTTTGACAAGAGCTGTGTTTTCGTTGTCATTGAAGCGAGGATTACGTTACTGCTCCACGCGTTTCTTCCGAACACGTTTAGCCACAGAACTTGGCTGCTGCTGACTGGACTCTCCTTCTTCCAATGGAAGAGACTCCAAAAGCGGCCCACCAGAAAGCACACCACCACCAGACACACCAGCAGCAACAGAGCCACCAGCAGCACTCGCACTCCCATCAACAGCACTCGCACTCACAGCAACAGCACTCGCACTCCCAGCAACATTACTCCCCTGAACCCTACGTTCACTCCAACGCGTACTCGCACGACTAGCAGTACCACTGACACCAGCATCACTCTTCCCACGCCTTGCGGCCATACCTCTAGCACTCACAAAAAACAGAAAACAAATGTAAAGCCAATCGCAATGAACACTAACAAATATAAAACAAGACAAAGATGTACACAAAACAACACAGGACAAACGTCTCACAATACACAACAAATCTCTCAGTCAATATGTACTTATTAAATCGGCCAGCTCTGTGTGTCTCTCTCTCTCTATGTCACTCCCAACAACACAGAGAATGAATAACAGTACACGGTGCCTTTAAATAGGCCGCTCCATCCAATACATTGTTGCTTCGGCAGATTCAGCAAGAAGTTTAATTGGCGAATCTAACATCACCCCGCCATGCACGCCGATACACCTGTGTGTGATCGGCAAATCATCGTGAGAGTGGGCGGAAATTTTTTCAGCTTGATTCGGAAGACATTCGGCACTTACTGCATACGGAGAGGGAAAATCACCAAAATAATGCCAAATCGGTAAGCTTGACGAATGCACATTTTCAGCGCTTACTGCATCGAGCCCTTAGGGCCTTGGCCTGGATGATGGCTCTGCTTAAAGGCACATTGTGACTGGTTTGATCTTCAATCCACACCACTAATTTTTTTTCCATGTCAGCAATAAGGTTATCACGTTTTCTTATTACTTTAGTGTTCACTGGTGTTGCACTTTTAATTTCCGTCAACACTTTCCCCTTACCGTGCACAATTGTACTAACAGTTTGACGAGGCAAATGTAGCTTTCTGCCGATTTCAGCATTACACATTCCTTGCTCACTTCATTTTATTATTTCTAACTTGGCATTTAAAGTAAGAGGCTTACGACTCCTTTTTAAATACTGGAGGTACTATTGGATGCCATTGTACAGTACAGTACAGTATACAGTACAATTGTTCTGTTACTGTACTGTTATGAACACACACATATTTTATTGTACTGTACCTACTTTATGTACTGTACTGTACAGTACTGTACTTTGCTGTACAGTATACACGTGCACCTTTGTACAACAGAGAGATGATGACCTGGAAACAGCAATCTAGAGAGAGGCAGACTGCTTCTGACAAACTGACAGAAGGTTGCTTCTGCTTCACTGCCAAATGTCTGTGAATAAACTGATGCGCAAGCTTCAATGGCAGGGAGAATACAGTACAATGCTGTACGCATGCGCGTGTGTGCGCACGCACGCCAATACAGTATTGACGCACACGCTTCAATGGCAGGGAGAATACAATGCTATACGCATGTGCGCATGTATATGCGCGTGAAAAGGTTGCTTAGCGACAGCCGGGCCTAAAAGCGCCGTAACAACGGAACTAGCGCCGAATGTAATGGGACTAGGTGTACATTGTGAAGCGCCGTATTAGCGGAACGCCGGATAGCGGAGTGCCGAAAAGCGGGGCCTTCCTGTATTCCACTTTATCTGGCAGGGCAAAAGAGCCAGAGTCGCATGGTCAGTTATCCTGGCTTCGAGACGGAGGAGGCATGGGAGTTCCAGATATCTCAAAATATTACCAAGCTGCCCAATTGCGACAAGTGGTGGTTTCGAACGCTGATACAGCCCAATATTGCTGGTTGGCCATAGAATCCCAGTACGCCTGAACGTCCTCTTTACCAATGATCTTATGGACCCGGACAAACAAGACCCACAGGCAAGGGTATTTGAGCTGGACCGATGAGATGCACCTGGGAGAACTGGGCCAAGTCCAAACGCAAATTCAATCTCAAATCTATCACGTCACAACTCATCCCACTTTTTAACAACCCCAGTTTCCCACCAGGATGCGGAATCAAACAATTTGACCAATTTAAAACAAAAAATATTAGGACAATTGCCGACCTACAAAATTTCTTAGTTTCCATGAGCTTAAGACTAAATATGAAGAACCAGATCTCCATATGTTTAAATACCTTCAGATCAGACATTTCCTGCAAAACATCTCGCCAAAACTAGAATTCTCCCCTCTTTCTAGTTTTGAACAATTATGTATAACAAGGAGTGTACCAAAAAGGCCTGATCACGAAAATACATGCGGGTCTTGAGGCTTCGGTAAACACCCCTGACCATGACTACATGCTAAAGTGGGCGGCTGATTTAAATGTACAAATTGAGGGATGATAGGGACGATATTTGGGTGTTTGCCGCAAAGACCTCTATATGTATCACTATCAAGGAAAATATTTATAAGATTCTTTATTATTGGTAGTTCACCCCAAGCCGATTGAAGCAAATCTACCCTCTGGCGTTAGATCTGTGCTGGAGAGGCTGTGGACAAAAAGGTGATATGCTGCATATTTGGTAGACATGTCCAGTAATTCTGAAATTTTGGACCCTAGTCCACACAATTATTAAAGATACAACAGGACTATCCATCCCGCTAGACCCTCTGACTTTTATACTGGCAAAGCCAGTGGAAGATGTGGATCGTCCTACAGTATGAGAAGTCTAATATAATTTATACTGACGGCAGCCAGATGTGCCATTGCGGCCTCATGGAAAAAGATTACCCCCCCCCCCATCCAGACTGGCTGTTGAGAGAAGAATAACCGAGGTGATGCTAATGCAAAAATGACAGCTTTTTTAAAACAAAACAGATTACTTTTATAGAACGTGGGAGCCATGGATTCAGCAGTGAATTGAATCAAGCAGGTTTGACAGCTAAGGGCACAGTAGTGGCTAGCTAAAAATAGCATATGTTAACTATTAAGAACCCAACCCGACCCAGAGTCGACAAAAGGGAATACCTGAGTGCAATTCGCTAAAGAGTAAAGTGCAATCTCAAAATAGCGAGAGGATTACACCTAACAATGAATGTGTTGGCCTTGGGGGGACAGGGAGGGATCAGTATCCCCCTTCCCCTCCCTCCACCCCTCCCCACTTATTCCTTCTCCAGTTCCTTTTTTCTTTCTCCTTCTCTCCTCTCTCTCCTTCTTCTCTTGTCCGTTCTATAAGGACACTAACTTAACAGCGTTGCTAGATACAACCCTGAACCACCAGATTGGAACTGACACACCCACCTCAGAGTATATGACAACAACTACAACACATTATGGTGTGCCAAAAAGCGTTTCACTATTCGTACAATTCTCCATGTATGTATCTGAAAATATTTTATTGTATATCTCGTTTTTCAATATGCATGGATGTGGTTTGTAATCCGTTTACTCAATAAAAATATTTGAAATTAAAAAAAAAAACTGTTAAAATATGCTGGCCTGACATTCTTTTCCATCTAAATTAGAAAAACAATTATTAATTCTCATGCCCTCTAAAAGATCTCGTGAGGTTTGATATCACACGAGCTTCTATGGATTTCTACTAGTCCTACATACCTGTACATAAAAACAAATTTTATTCTGCTTTTACAGAGGTGTGTGAATGGAAAATAAATCTAAAAAAAGCATGCGTATGGAAATCATTGCAATGTAAGTACTGTATTTGACACTTCTTGTGTTGAAAAGGGATCAAATGCAACACGTGAATTCCTTTTTTGCAAATAATCCAGTGCAGTTCGTTTATTTTACCTACACGTTTTGCAAGCTAAATGTCTTATGAACTCAAATAAATACTCTGCCAGGTAAAATTACCTGGAAAAGAAATGCAGAATTGAATAACAGGGGCAGCTGAATTTGTGCTGGCGTGTACTGTCTAGACAAGCATGCTATTAGGCAGGGATGGGTTAGCAGCTGCCATGGTGACTAACAAATAAGACCCTGCAGTTCCAAATCAGACATAGAGGCATACAGTACAAAATACATTTAATAAATTCCTAGTCAGAACAACATGCGTTTTTGACAAATGTATTTATTACATTATACTACAATTAGTCCTTGTTACGTGTGTGTGTGTGTGTGTGTGTGTGTGTGTGTGTGTGTGTGTGTGTGTGTGTGTGTGTGTGTGTGTGTGTGTGTGTGTGTGTGTGTGTGTGTGTGTGTGTGTGTGTGTGTGTGTGTGTGTGTGTGTGTGTGTGTGTGTGTGTGTGTGTGTGTGTGTGAATGTCGGATCTAGAAATAAAAGCCACAGGTGAATGACTAGTTTTCTGAACCCCTTAACCAGTGTCTGGACGTCCCCGCTTCACAATATCTAAAGCAGCAATCCCACCTGGGATCTTACCTGATCCGCAGTCCCTCAATGTCCAGGTACCTCATTCCCGCAATGTTATAAGTTGGAGGGGAGGGTTTCCCTACCTGTCTTCTGGGTTAGGGGGGATTCCGATGTCTTCCGTGTGAAGCTTGAGTCAGATCTGGAAGAAAGCAGTATAAGTTATTTTGGTGTAGTATAGGACAGTTAAGATATATAGGGTAAATAAGATATCTAGATACAGAGAGGGGGAGAGAGAGGGGGAGAGAGAGAGGAAGAGAGGGAGAGGGAGAAAGGGAGAGGAAGAGAGGGAGAAGAAGAGAGGGAGACGAAGAGAGGGAGAGGAAGAGAGGGAGAGGAAGAGAGGGAGAGGAAGAGAGAGAGGAAGAGAGAGAGGAAGAGAAAAAGAGAGAAAGAGAAAGAGAGAGAAAGAGAAAGAAAGAGAACGAAAGAGAAAGAGAGAGAGAGAGGAGAGAGAGGAGAGAGAGGAGAGAGAGAAAGAGAGAGAAAGAGAGAGAAAGAGAGAAAGGAGAGAGAGGGGAGAGAGAGAGAAAAAAGAGACAGAGGGGGAAAGAGAAAAAGAGACAGAGGAGGGAGAGAGAAAAAGAGACAGAGGAGAGAGAAGGAGACAGAGGGGGGAGAGAGAAAGAGAGAGGGGAGAGAAAAAGAGAGGGGAGACGGGGGAGACCAGAGAGAGGGGAGACCAGAGAGAGGGGAGACGGGGCAGACCAGAGAGAGTGAAGACCAGAGAGAGGGAGATGGGGGAGACCATAGAGAGGGGAGACCAGAGAGAGGGGAGATGGGGGAGACCAGAGAGAGGGGAGACTGGGGAGACCCGAGAGAGGGGAGACCAGAGAGAGGGGAGACGGGGGAGACCCGAGAGAGGGGAGATGGGGGTGACCAGAGAGGGGGGAGACCAGAGAGAGGGGGGAGACCAGAGAGAGGGGGGAGACCAGAGAGAGGGGGGAGACCAGGGAGAGGAGAGTGGGGAGACCAGGGAGAGGGGGGAGACCAGAGAGAGGAGAGAGGGGGGAGACCAGAGATAGGGGAGAGGGGGGAGACAAGAGAGGGGAGACCAGAGAGAGGGGAGACGGGGCAGACCAGAGAGAGTGAAGACCAGAGAGAGGGAGATGGGGGAGACCATAGAGAGGGGAGACCAGAGAGAGGGGAGACGGGGGAGACCAGAGAGAGGGGAGACTGGGGAGACCCGAGAGAGGGGAGACCAGAGAGAGGGGAGACGGGGGAGACCAGAGAGAGGGGAGATGGGGGAGACCAGAGAGGGGGGAGACCAGAGAGAGGGGGGAGACCAGAGAGAGGGGGGAGACCAGAGAGAGGGGGGAGACCAGAGAGAGGGGAGAGGGGGGAGACCAGAGAGAGGGGAGAATGGGGAGACCAGGGAGAGGGGGGAGACCAGAGAGAGGAGAGAGGGGGGAGACCAGAGATAGGGGAGAGGGGGGAGACAAGAGAGGGGAGCCAGAGAGAGGGGAGACGGGGGAGACCAGAGAGAGGGGAGATGGGGGAGACCAGAGAGAGGGGAGACGGGGAGACCAGAGAGAGGGGAGACGGGGGAGACCAGAGAGAGGGGAGATGGGGGAGAGCAGAGAGAGGGGAGATGGGGGAGACCAGAGAGAGGGGGGCAGGGGTGACTGACTGACCGGGGCAGGGGTTACTGACTGACCGAGGCAGGGGTGACTGACTGACCGGGGCAGGGGTGACTCACTGACCGGGGCAGGAATGACTGACCGGGGCAGGGGTGACTGACTGACCGGGCAGGGGGGACTGACTGACCGGGGAAGGGGTGACTGACTGACCGGGGCAGGGGTGACTGACTGACTGACCGGGGCAGGGGTGGGTGACTGACTGACCGGGGCAGGGGTGGGTGACTGACTGACCGGGGCAGGGGTGGGTGACTGATTGGGGCAGGGGGGGTGACTGATTGGGGGGGGTACCTCTGGTGTCACACACATACTCCCATACACACATACACATTCTCCCATATATATATATATATACACACACACACACATACACACACACACACATACACACACACATACACACACACACACACTCCCATATATACACACACACACACTCCCATATATACACACACACACTCCCATATACACACACACACACACACACTCCCATATATACACACGCACACTCCCATATATACACACACACACTCACTCCCATATATACACACACACCCATATATTCACACACTCCCATATATACACACACTCCCATATATACACACACTCCCACATATATACACACACTCCCACATATATACACACACTCCCACATATATACACACACTCCCACATATATACACACACTCCCACATATATACACACACACTCCCACATGTATACACACACACACTCCCACATATATACACACAAACTACCACATATATATATACACACACTCCCACATATATACACACACACTCCCACATATATACACACCCTTCCACATATATACACACACACTCCCACATATATACAGTACATACACACTCCCACATATATACACACACACTCCCACATATATACACACACACTCCCACATATATACACACACACACACACACACACACACACACACATATATACACACACACACACACATATATACACACACACACACACACACACACACACACACACACACACATATATACACACACACACACACACACCCATATATACACACACACACCCATATACACACCTATATACACACACACACACACACACACACATTCTCCCATGTCCACACACACTCACTCTCTACACACCTTTTGGAAAGGCCGCGACCAGCACCACCATGCTCCCCCCCCCCCGCACCCGCCCATCTCCTGCTCCGCGGGGACATGAGGGGACATCCCTGTTCCCATTACCCGCCGCGCTCTCTGACGCGGGACCGGGGGGAAGCAGGGGGGGGTAAGCGGGGACATGAGGGGGCATCCCCGCTCCCATTACCCGCCGCGCTCTCTAACACGGGACCGGGGGAAGTGGGGGGGGAAGCAGGGACATAAGGGGGCATCCCCGCTCCCATCACCCGCCGCGCTCTCTGACGCGGGACCGGGGGGAAGCGGGGGGGTAAGCGGGGACATGAGGGGGCATCCCCGCTCCCATCACCTGCCGCACTCTCTAACGCGGGACCGAGGGGAAGCAGGGGGCGGAAGCGGGGACATGAGGGGGCATCCCTGCTCCCATCACCCACTGCGCTCTCTAACATGGGACCAGGGGGAAGCGGGGGGGGGAAGCGGAGACATGAGGGGGCATCCCCGCTACCATCTCCATAACTGCGGGCAGCAGGAGCGCCGGGGAGGGGAGAGAGGTGGGGGAAGGCACAGATAATACTTACTATGTCCTCCATCCTCCAAGGGAAAAGAATGGCCGCTCGTTGGGGGCCGGCTCATATAGAGGCTGGCCGCGCGCCCACAAAGCCTGGGAGTGCGCGCCAATCAACTGTCAGATAGGGGGAGTTTTTTTTTTCCAGCCAGCGCGAGCAGGGAAATTGCAGCGCGAGCAGGGAAAATGTAAAAAAACAAACACGTGTGCTGCTTGGGCCAATATTTACTCGCCCGGGGGTTAAATCCACACGCCCCGGGCGTGTAAATGTATAGGATTGTCGAACACTGTGTATATATATATATATATATATATATATATATATATATATATATTTTGTGACAGGGTCATTGACTGTGTATACAGTATGTTAGTAGGAGATGGCAGTATGCATGCTTTCCAGTAGACAAGGGGTTAACCCAGCTTATTAAGCAGTCCACAGGTGATTCAAATTAAGCTAATTCATCTGCTTTAAAACAGGAAGAGGAAATGCCTCTGGGGCGGCAGTCTCTCTCAGGTACAGAGAGAAGACAGAAGAGTGTTGACAGACAGACACAGGCTGCTCAGATTGATCCTGTCCCAAGGGGGAATAAAGCTCCCAGGTAAGGAGCCAACTGGTATTGTTGAACATTGTTGGGCTGGACTAGGTTAGCTAGCCAGCCAGGTAGATAGCCTGCACTTCTGTTTAGTCAGTACCCCGACCGGGGTTAGGTTTTTGTTTGCGTTTATTGCACTTAAAGGGACAGAGTACCCATTGTTTCGGTTACACTTTTGGGCAAATAAATCCACCAGCACTAGTTCACCAGAAAAGTTGTGTTGTCTCCTCACTTACCCCGGCCATCCTGCCACACGTGGTGTCAGAAGTGGTATGGCGAACACCCTGTAAAAATGGGCGGAGTTACAGATTGCGACTGGTGGAACCTGTCCACGCGGTAACTGTCACTATGGAGGACGTTGTGAAGGCCTTAGTACACAGCACCACTGTCCAGCAGGAAGCTAACAAACAGGGACTGGAAAGCACGGCTGCACAACGCGAGACAAACCGGATACTTGCAGCCCAGCTTGACATTATCGCAGAAACACAGAGGGAGTTGATTGAACGCCTGGCTCAGATTAATATGGACTCGACCAGTGCAGCCCAGGAGCGGCCCATCCAGGCGAACGTGTACCTGCAGAAAATGACGCCGCAAGATGACGTCGAGGGATACCTCAGGTCCTTTGAGCGAATCGCTTCCCGGGAAAGTTGGGCCCGCTACAGATGAGCTTGGATTATCGCACCCTTTTTACTGGGGGAAGCCCAAAAAGCATATTGTGACCTCGACGAAGAAGCCGCAGCGGACTATGACTGTCTGAAAAGCGAAATCCTTGCAAGGATTGGAGTGACTCCCACAGTTTGTGCGCAGAGGTTCCATACGTGGAGATACCAGGAACAGAAGCCACCCAGGTCCCAGTTATGGGATTTGATTCACCTAGCATCCAAGTGGCTAAAACCAGAGGTATATAGCCTGACACGGATCCTTGAGATGGTGGTGTTGGACCGCTTCGTTCGAGTGTTACACCATGACCTTCAACAGTGGGTGGGGCAGGGAGATCCCCTCACTTGTGATGCCATAGTAGGCGCAGTGGAGCATTTTCTGGCTACCCATGAACTGTCACGCTCCCCTCGCACAAACCACAACAAACGTCCCAACACGAACGGTAGAGGCCAGCACTGGCGCCAGGACCCACGACAATTCGCACGATTTGAGCGAGTGGAAGAAAACCTGGATAAGGACAGAAACTCTAAATCGCAGAAAGGGTTTCAAGAACGAACTGGGCCAATTGTTTGTTTTGAGTGTGGGGAGGCGGGGCATATTAAGGCTCACTGCCCACAGTTGTCTGAACCAATGGAGTGTGCGTATTGCTCTGTGAAGTCTGAATTTTTTGGAGTTGTAGGTATGACCCGCGAGGGAAAACATACCCACAACTTCCTCACCACGGTGGTTTTAAATGGTAAACCAATCTCCACCCTGGTAGACTCAGGGAGTAATATTAACTTGGTATCAGGGAAGTTGGTTAAGCCTCTCCGGTTACACCAGGGTGAGAAGTTGCGGGTATTACGTGTTCATGGGTGTATGCTTCCGTACACCACGACTCTGATAAAAGTGAAAGTCGAGGGGCAAGTCATCCAAACTACGGCAGCAATTGTACCAAAGTTACCCCATTCCCTAGTGTTAGGCTGTAATTTCCCTGGTTTTGACACCCTGATCAGAGACAACTCACCTTAAACGGTCCTACTCCGGGTGAGCTTTTTCCATTTACAGACCCTGAATTAGTCTCCGAGGTGTCTAAAACCCCTAAATCGAAACGAGAATGTAGGAAGGGAAAAAAAGAGGTACGCCCCACCCCAGTTAGCACTGGTTACTACTCCTAACGGAGGGAGACCAACGGGAGAGGAGTTGTCCAAGCAGGGCCTGTTGATGCTCAGGTGTCCGAGTCACCCGTGGAGGTAACCGGCCAAACTCCAGATGAGGAAGGTTTTGGAAGTCTAGAACTTTCCCTGACTAACTTTGGTAGGGAACAGGCTAATGATCCCCAGTTGAAAAATGGGTTTAGCCAGGCGGTAGAAGTTAATGGGGTCCCGGTAGAAGGAACAACCAAGGAGTCCTATCCCTATTTTTGTATTAAATATGATTTGTTATACCATGTGAGCCAAGAGGAGGGCCAAGAAATAAAAAAATTGCTAGTACCCAGTTAAATAGTAAGGAAGGTCCTAGAGCTAGCACACTCTCACTTATTGGGGGGTCATCTGGGAGTAGAGAGGACACAGCAAAGAATCCTAAAAAGATTTTACTGGCCAGGGGTATATAATGCAGTAAAAAGATTCTGTGCCTCTTGTCCTGAGTGTCAGTTGACAGCCCCCCGACCAAGTTTGAGGGCCCATTGATCCCTATGCCTATATTTGAGATCCCATTTGAGAGGATCGCCATGGATATAGTGGGTCCCTTGGAGAAATCTGCCAAGGGTCATCAATACATCCTAGTGATCCTAGACTATGCCACTCGCTATCCAGAGGCGCTGCCTTAACATAATACTTCCTCCAAAGCTATAGCTAAGGAATTGTTACAGGTATTCTCCAGACTCGGGATACCGAAGGAAATTTTGACAGATCAGGTACCCCGTTTACATCTAAGCTTATGCGAGACTTATGTGTAGAGCTAAAAATACAGTCCCTAAGAACCTCTGTTTACCATCCGCAAACGGACAGCCTGGAAGAACGATTTAATAAAACTCTGAAGATAATGTTGAGAAAGGTGGTTGCTAGTGATGGGAAGAACTGGGACACCTTGTTGCCTTATCTCTTGTTTGCTATCCGAGAAGTACCACAGGCCCCTACAGGGTTTTCTCCATTCAAACTCCTGTATGGGAGATGCCCAAGAGGGATTCTGGATAGTCTCAAAGAAGAGTGGGAGCAACAAGCTGTTCCAGGGAAAAATGTCGTCCAATTTGTGGAAGATTTAAAAGAACGCATTGCTCATATTACTCCAATAGTCAGACAACATTTAGAAGAGGCACAGAGGGCCCAACAGAACCTTTACAACAGACAGGCTACGGTTCACAGCTTCCGACCAGGGGACCGAGTAATGGTGCTTGTTCCCACGGCCGAAAGCAAGCTGTTATCACATTGGCAAGGACCATATGAAATTCTAGAACAGGTCGTCCCGGTGAATTATAAAATTCGACAGCCAGATCGGAGGAAGGTAGAGCAAATCTATCACATAAATCTATTAAAATCCTGGAAGGATAGAGAGGTATGTCTGACGGTAGTAGCTAATAAATCCGGGAAAGGGGAGGATCCACTCGTTCGAATATCAGCAGAACTCACTCCTGAACAATACAGAGAAGCTGTAGACTTGGTAAAAAGGAACAGGGATGTATTTTCCAGCGTACCAGGGAAAACTAGTGTGATTTCCCATGATATCGTCACCAAGCCGGGGATAGCCGTTAAGATAAGACCTTATAGGATCCCAGAAGCCAGAAGAGGGGCTATTCAGTCAGAGGTAAAGAAGATGCTAGAGTTAGGGGTAATTGAGGAGTCCCATAGTCAATGGTCCAGCCCTATTGTCTTGGTACCTAAGCCGGATGGGTCAATACGGTTCTGTAAATGACTTTAGAAAAGTCAATGAAGTCTCGAAGTTTAATGCCTATCCTATGCTGCGGGTAGACGAGTTAATTGAGAGGTTGGCGAGGGCCCGTTTTCTAACCACTTTAGATCTTACAAAGGGTTATTGGCAAATTCCCTTAACAAGTTCAGCAAAAGAGAAAACAGCCTTCTCCTCACCTGATGGCCTTTTCCAGTATACTGTCTTACCCTTTGGCCTTCATGGGACACCTGCAACCTTCCAAAGGTTGATGAATAAGTTGTTACACCCACACTCGAACTACGCCTCAGCGTACTTAGACGATGTGGTAATTCATAGTCCAGATTGGGACTCACATCTACAAAAGATTGAGGCAGTGTTGAGAACCTTTCGGGAGGCGGGTCTTACAGCCAACCCAGCTAAATGTTCAGTTGGCCTAGCAGAAGCGAAATATCTTGGCTATGTTGTGTGAAGGGGGACAGTAAAACCTCAGCTCAATAAAGTTGAAGCCATTGATAATTGGCCCCGTCCCCTTAAAAAAAAATGGTTAGGACATTTCTAGGCATTGTAGGTTACTACAGGCGATTTATACCCCATTTTGCAACCCGGGCTGCACAGCTTTCAGATCTAGTAAAGGCAAGGGCACCTGATGTTGTAAAATGGAGCAATGGTGCGGAGACCGCATTTTTAGACCTACGTACAGCGCTCTGTAATCACCCAGTCTTGGTAACCCCGGATTTTACGAAGGATTTTTTTCTGCAAACGGATGCCTCTGAAGTAGGTCTCTGAGCAGTACTGTCCCAGTTTGTAGGAGAAGAGGAACACCCGGTCCTCTATCTAAGTCACAAATTGTGTCCCCGCGAACAAATATATGCCACAGTAGAAAAAGAGTGTTTGGCCGTAAAGTGGGCAACAGGCACGTTGAAGTATTACCTTTTAGGCAGGTCTTTTACGCTCGTTACAGATCACCCACCCCTAAAGTGGATGCATACAGTAGAAACAAAGAAAAGAACTCGAGAGTTACCCGTTGGTTTCTGTCGTTGCAACCTTTCAACTTCATAGTCCAACATCGGCCAGGCATACTGCATGGTAATGCTGATGCACTCTCTAGGGTGCACAGTCTTGGTGCACGGCCACTCCACTCGGTAACGTTACGCTGGGAAGGGGGATAAGTGACAGG